>NC_056738.1:548514866-548612366 GCF_019279795.1 Protopterus annectens | reverse complement strand
TGTGTACATGAGTGCAATCTATGACACCCAGTACTTCAGGGTAGTGTGCTGCATGGTAGAAGTGTTGCATATTGCTGGCCCTTGCCTCAGCAGTAAGGGGAAAAGACCCCATCATTGTCCCCATTTGGTCTTTGGAAAGTACCTGTACCTAGTATTCTAAGCTACACGTACCTTTGTTTCCACCGGGATGGGTTCTCCTCTGTTGGCTCTGGGACTGACATGAGGGTGGCAGAGCTCAGTGCATTCTTATAGTATTTTCCTGTCCACCCTGGAACACTCTACAATCTCCAGCTCATGTAGCTCCTGGAAGGTTACCCTGGGCCTGAGCACTCTTCTCTTTCTCTGCCTAGGCCTATTGTCAGCAGCACCAGCAGCACTGACTTCAGCATCTAATGCATACAGATGTAGCAGACCTGCAGTAGCCCCTAGCATTCTCTCAGTTAAAATTCCCAACTTTCTACTCCAATGGTCCAGAGTATAGGGGAAAAATCAGAATATAGGGTGTATGCATACTTTATAGAGCTCTGCTTTAGGTGCAGAATCTGTGATTGGCCAACTGTGATGTATTCCAACTGCCTACAATATAATTAACATCAGTTAATGGCCCTATTTTAGCTTAAACAAGGATCAAAAGTAATTGAATACATTTTTGTTTTCAGAGACACTCAGCACAGTGTCACAACACACAAACATACAAACATGCACACCGAAGGTAAACAGAGCTTACAAGTTATTGCACACACCCCCTGATAGGACAGGAGGCACACTGCATAAAAAGGCACAGCTACGCTGAAGTGTGTCACTGGACAGCTCCCTCCCCCCTGCTGTCAGCTACATCTTGTGTAAACAGCAACATGGGTCTAAGCCTACATGAAGGGGATATGCGGACATGATTACTCCTTTCTGCAGTTCAGTAACTCCAACTCATTTGCATAGGTATTCGTGTTCACAGCCTGGAAACTACATGCTTCAAAGCCTTACCACTTTAGCAACAGCACCAATGCACTATTGTAGGGTGTCCACGGAAGGTCCTGTAATACAATTCTGTCACCTAATATTAATTTTTTCCAAGTTGTTTTTATTTTTCCATAAAGCATGTTTGTGCACTGCAGCGCACCATGCAAACATGCCAAGATTATTAAAAATATATTAGTTTCACTTATTTCCTGTCATTTTTCAGACATACAGGATGATAGTTTCTTTCATATGTGTATGTGGTATGAATTTCTGTCCACATATCTACATTTTTACAACCCCTTTTGTCTGTCTACACTCCTGTGCATGGAATATTTCCATGTACACTACAGATGCTGATACTGGGTCTGAAGAGATGCTTATCTGCTTGCTGGATCACTCTAAATGCTTCATTTGCATGTCATTTACCTGCTTATGAGGTGATTTGCATGCCACAAAAGTTTCCGTGTCAGCAAGTGTGATGCCCCACCTCTGGCGCAGTAATCAAGGAGCCTCAATTATCACCACTAGCACCAGTGTGGGACACTGGAAGGATGACAAGTACACACACAGTATTTCCAGATGCAGCTCTCTGCATCTTGTGCAGTTTCCCTTAAGAGCACACAGAGACCACAGACTCCCCAAAGTCACAGCTACAGTGTTGAGATCTCAGCTGAGTGGCCAAGTCAAGATATCCATCACCCTCTCTGTCCAACTAGTGCTTTGTGTCCCTGCCCAAGTAGCTGACACACACAACCTTGAGGTTTGACTTATACATACACAAACACCTGGGAAAAGCTAGGACAGGTTTACTAGCTATGCCCCTTCTTCCCAGGCTATAAAGTAGTTATTACTCCCACCAGCCAACTCCTTATTAACTACTTTAAGATCCTTAACAAAGTGTGTCTAATCTTACTGTGTAATATTACTGTTAATACAAATGGCAGGTTGGCAAAGAGTAAAGCTATTATGAGTGGTCCACACAGTGTCGCCAGACAAATATGCAAGTATTCCCAGAACTTAATTATCTCTAGACAGATCAGCCACAATGACAGGTTTAAATACATTTCATAATAAATAATAAAAGAACAAGAAAATACTCAGTATATACTTACAGTTACATCAGAGTTCAAAATCACAGGAAATATTTAAAACAACATTGCAGGACAGTCTCAAATAAATAAATAAAAACATCTAAACTAAGCTTTGCTATATTCATGACTGTATCTAAGAGAATTACTTTAACCTAATAACTTACTTCAGAGCAAGCAAGACAGGTGTGTTGAATGGATCTTGATTTTTTCAGGTCAAAGACAAAATACAAAATAAAGTCTCTCACTAACAGACTTCCCAGATTAATATCTCAAATATTACTGCTGGGATAGCTTGCAGAATGACAACATTTCTTGCCTTCTGACTCTATCCCAGGTGAAAAATAACCATTGATGCAGCTGGTAGGATTTACCATCTACCTTTAAAAATACATAGACAATGGCTTTTCCTCAAATCTTGGCACTTGCTGGAAGTCATAAAACAATAAAACACTTGCAAGACAATGCAAAAAGTTCTCTAGTTTTAGACATTGTGTCTCCTTGCTGCCATAAAGTAATTTAATTTCAGCTATTTTTCTGAAGATAACCTCTTGTGTTGCAGTTTCCACTGTTAAAAATATATACATTCAAACAGTTACAACAGTGTATGTATGTTTCTGTTCTCTTCCAACAGGGCATGCTGTAGATCCATTTTTAAACAGCATTTTGTAAAATACCTCTTCAGCACACATGTCTGTACTAACCATCTTATATGACATACAGTTATAATACATTTATAACACAAGTAAATGAATCATGTTGATATTCACAAATGACATATAATTATTTAAAACATTCCAGATAGCTGGGCTGGCCGTATCTCCTTTCATGACAGCTAGTGTGTGTGCACTGCTCAGCAGCACTTACTGATATAAAGATGTACAAACAAAAAAGAAAGGGACTATTCAAAATGTATAATAGTAGGTGGATGGTTTGAGCTAGAAATTGTGAAGAATAAAACAACATAATGTGACTCATATGGAATGTCTGCTATTGCATAGTGCTTGTACATGGCAAAACAATGCACTATACCTTATCTAATTTATAAAGTAAGATAAACTTCTGGGAGTATTTGCATACACTATTCCTTACCTGGAAGAGTCCTGGTAAAGAGTAGTTATGCAAATCATATTTCTTTGTATATTCTGCCAATCACAACTGTATGAACTGGAGAGTAGAATGTCTAGAAAGACAAGAAATGTATATGAGTACAGCTGCAGATGTACTAAAGGAACCACTGAAGCCATGTGACTGTAGTCCCTGTAAGGTGTTTTATGCAGCAGAGCATAACTAAGCAGTAACATCATAATTAAAACCAATTAAAAAGCATGAGACATAAATTCAATTAAAGGCTTGCAAAGGCACATGCAATAAGCATTTGCAGTGTATACAAGCACTGTAACGCAACCACATATTTGCTACCCCTCAACTTAGCAAAAGTCAAAATAGTAAAATGTTGGAAATGACAAGCAGACGTCTTTTATCAGGCTCGCTATTTTTAGTAAGTGTTTATGATTATACTGTGCCACATCATACCTGTCAACCTCTTAAAGCAGAGATCTGAACAGAGCCAAAAATAATGGGGGGGGGGTAAAGTCCCAAAAATAGGGACACATTTTATATATTGTTCTTATATGTTGTTAGAGTAACAACTTTTGCATTAACATGCATTTTGTGACGGAAACTCTAAGGTATGGTATTATTTAGTGACTTCAGTCCTCAGTAATTTGTAACAAAACCAAACATTTTATGAGGGAGAGAGCAAAAATATGAACATTCTGCAAAAATCTGGACAGTTGAGAGATATGGCTCACATAGAAGAAACACATTCAGTACTGATCTTCATTCATGTTTATGATGCAAGCTTAACTTTAAATCTTTGAAAAAAATGCTTGGCACTATTAGCTCTTTCTCTACACATGGCCTTTTTGAGTAAGAAATGTGTTATAAAGATACTTGTAAAGACAATGATGTGAAAATTTGTACAAGAAAGTAGTCGAAAGTAATTCTGGGTTTTGATGATATTCTACAGTAATTACTCATAAAGGACAGTGGACATTTAAATGGCCACAGTGCAAAAGGCAGTGATGTAAAATAATTGTTTGAGAGTGGATGGTAGCAGAACAGTGCAGCTGAAATGGAAATGGGGGAATACGATTATTTTCCCTGACTGACAATTCTGAATGAGTGAAGGGAAATAAATTGGTCATACCTTGAAAGCATGGACCAGTCCACAGGACAGTGTTTGTAATTCGGGTTCAGGCACCAAGACATTTCAATGTATTATATTTGGATGGGACACATGGCTGAAGTGACATTTAGCTGTAGAGAAATATGGCTGATGTGTATTCCCTGTGGGCAAAGAGAAGCCACATACTCCCATGCCCACAGCTTTAATAACAAAGTGCTTGAGGGCAGAAGAAGTAATGAGTGTTGTGCTCAGTGTACAGTACATGCTTATGTAACTACAGCATGTAGAATTGTGTTACAGCATCGAGGAAATCATGCATGCTACTGTAGTCACATTTATGCTCCAGTATTTTGGTAATGTTACATAGACACTGTGAAGGGGTATTGGTCTACACACACACCAATTATAAAGGTACTGCCTGTTGTGGAATGCATTTTTACTGCCACTGACATACCCACTGGCCAGGCTGCTGCTGATGATGCTTACCACAATACCTGCTGCCTCATGTTGCTTTGGCAGTCATAGACATTATGTTCCCCCTTTGTATTTGATTATTGATGTGGGCATGGCACCACATTCTTCTATTTGCCAACAGGGGATTTGCAAAAGCTGTATTTCTCTGCAACTGATTGTCACTTCAGACATGTGTCCGCAACTAAATGTACTACAGGGAAATGTCTTGCTGAATAGGCTTCTGAACCATTTTTTTATGATTCATGTCCACAGCACTTGTCCTGCATGCCTGTCCATGTGCAAGCTGCCTTTAATGCTTACTTTCTTATGAATTTTTGGCATGTGTGAGCTTCATACTAGACACAATACTGCTCCCACTTATGGGATAGGACTACTCCACATTTATGGGATAGCAGTACACCACATTTGTGGGATAGCAGTGCACCACATGTAAGGGATAGCAGTACGCCACATGTATGGGATAGCAGTGCACCACATTTATGAAAATGGTGAACTGAAAAACAGTCACATGATATTTGCAGCATAAGGAGAAAAGCATTGGCTGTGACAGAAATGATCCTTGACAAGTTGCTAGACTTTGATAATAGCCTCTGATAAATCCCTTTACATTTCGCAAAAATATCAAATAAAATTGGTGACTCTAAAAAAATTAAGTAGCTAAAAGAGAATCAAAATGAATGATAAATAATGAAGAAAAAACAAAAATAAATATAAATGCAAAACAGATCCAGGTTAAACTGTAAAATATATCATCAATCATCCAATTAGTATAGTAATATCCAGCTGCTATCTTGTCCTTCAGATAATTTATTTTTATTTATTTATTTTATTTTACATTTGTTGACCAGGCTAGTCTAACTGGATATATGTCCATTTTCAGTAGAGGCCCGGGGAGAAAAGCTCCAAGCATGAACAATAACAAAGTTAACAATATATAACAAATACATGTATAATAACAGTACAGAGGTAGCATTGGTTAAAAGAAAAAAATATAGTATTAAAATATTGACTATAGACATTATGCTAAAAATTAAACGAAATAAAAAAAAAAACAAGTATACTAAACACAAGTTGGGTATGATCAAACAGAGTAAAGTCCTTATATTTTATCCTATTACTATGAGAAAAAAAGAGAAGTAACTAGATCTGGAGGCATAGGTTAGGGGAGAGGGGAAGGGGTATGAGCAGGAGGGGAAAATGTTTCAGTCTGGATTAGCACAAGGACAAAGCAACTGAGTTTTAAGATGTTCTTTAATATGTTTTTTAAATAGAGAAGTAGAAGCTAGGGTAGATAGTTCGGGAGTGAGCTGATTCCAGTTTTTACCTGTAGTGTTTGAGAAAAGTGAGTCACCAGCTTTGTTGTTAGATTTAATTGAGGAGAACAGGAGTTTATTTGCAGAACATAGTGTAGCTAGATTTTTATATGGTAAAATCAGATTAGTGAGGATAGGGGTGTTATTGGGGTGGTATAGGATCTTTTGAGTGATAAGTAACTGTTGACAGAGTATATGGTTCTGCAATTCTAGCCATCCTAGTTGTTTGAGGTTAAGGCAGTGGTGAATTTTAAATGGAGAGCATGTGATGAATCTAGCTATGCTATTATAACAGGTAGAAAGTTTGGAGATGTTGTTTCTAGATAGGTTAGTATATATAGGAGAGGCATAGAAAAGGGTAGAAATGAGGTGGGTCTGGGCAATAGTTTTCCTGGCTGAGGGGGTAAGGAAGGGTTTAATTCTATAGAGAGTACCAAGTTTTTTGTTAACAGACTTTATGGTGAAGTTAATATGGTCATCATAGTTAAGACGATTATCAATTGTAACACCTAGTAGGTGGGTGGTAGTATCTGGGGTTATGTTAGTAGCATTGTTACAGGTTATAGAGAAGAATGGAGTGGGTGATTTATAAGTTGGAGTAAAAAGCAGTAGTTTTGTTTTTTTGGGATTAAGGAGGAGGCAATGTTGCGTAAACCAGTTTTCTACATTTTGGAAAACAGTTTGGGTAAGGGACTGGAGGGAGGCTATGTTCTTAGCAGTACAGATTAAGGTTGAGTTATCTGCATATTGAATGCAGGTGGCTTGAGGTATGTTCATGTGGAGGTCGTTAATAAATAAGGAAAAAAGAAGGGGACCTAAGATAGAGCATTGTGGGTCTCCAATATTTACTGGAAGTAATTAAGACAGATTGTTGTCCCAAAGTACTGCTTGCTGTCTGTTTTGAAGATAACACCTAAACCATTGTAATGCTTGTGGATCAAGAGAATGGTACTTTAGTTTGTTTAGAAGTAAGTTATGGTTAACCATATCAAAGGCTTTTGACAGGTCTATAAATAGCACAGAGGAAAAGGAGTTATTGTTACGATTTTTATTTATAGAGTCAGTGAATGATAGAAGGGAAATTGTTGTGCTGTGGAATGGTCTAAAGCCATGTTGGCAGTTGGCTAGTAGATTATTTTGTAGTAGGTGGTTGAGTAGTTGTTTGTGAATACATTTTTCCATTATCTTAGCTAATGGGGAGAGTAAGGCAATAGGTCGATAGTTAGAAAGCTCAATAGAAGATCCACCTTTATGTAGAGGGATGATGTGGGATACTTTCCATATGGTAGGGATTTTGCCTTCAGAGATAGTTCTGTTAATAAGGATAGATATGGGGTAGTCTATAGCTTTTGCAGCAATTTGTAGGTATTCAGATGGGAGACGATTGGCAGATGGGGTGCAAGGTTTCAGTTTTTTAAGTAGCTTATAGATAAGAGATGTAGGAACAGGGTGTATATGAAAGGTAGGAGATGACGTCTTGGAGGTATTTGGTGGGGAAGCAGTAGTTGGAGGTAAATAATAGGCTAGAGATTGAATGGCTTCTGTAAAGTAGTTATTAAAGGCATCAGGGATCAGGTTGGAATTATTATGGTTGAAACCTAATGGGGCAGGAGTAGTAGAGTGTCCTGGCTGAAGAAGTTTGCTTATCCCTGACCAAAATTTTTGTGGAGTTTGTTGAGTGGTTTGTTGGAGGTGAAGGGAGAAGTCTTTTTTTGTCTCTAAGAGTGTCCTTCTTGGTGGCATTTCTTAATTGTTTAAAGAGGAGGTGATCAGATGGACATTTGGTAGCTCTCCATTTAGCCCATATTTTGTTTCTAAGGAGCATTTTCTGCTTAGTTTGTTTAGTTAGCCATGGGGCAGATTTGGTTCTTATTCTAGTGGAGCGGTAAGGTGCGTGGTAGTCTAGTATTTGAAGAAAGTTAGTGTTGAAGTAGGTCACAGCCTCATAAAGTTCAAGATGGGTCAGCGGTGACCAGTCACATGCTTGTAATTCATTCAGGAAACTATCTGGATTAAAGAATTTTTTTGAGCGGGAAGTTTTGAGATTATGAGTATTTGAGATATGAAGTTTTTGTCTAATATTGTAAGTGAGCATATGGTCACTGATATTGTCGGGAAGGGTTCCTGGAGTATAATTGCTAGGGTGGTTATTAATAAGGATCCAGTCAAGAGTAGATTCTTTCCTGTTAGGTTTGTGGATTCTAGTAGGAGTGGTTATTAATTGAGAGAATCCACAGAGATTTAAGTGGCTAGTAGGGTTCTGGGAACTGCAGGTAAGCCAGTCTATGTTGAAGTCACCCAGTACAATGGTCTCCTGGGGTAGTTGGGTAGAGAGGTAATTAAGTAAGTTTTCAAGAGTATTAGTATTGTTAACAAGGGGAAGATACATACAAATTAGGTAGATAGATTTGGAGTTGTTTATTTGGAGTTTAGTAGACAACATTTCAGATTTGGTGTCTAATGATGGAAGTTCATTAAAGAGGGAAACCTGGAGATTAGATTTATAGGGAATGGCTATACCTCCAACTTTTTTGGTTTTGCGGTCACATCTAAGGATATTATAACCTGGAGGGGTAATTTCCTGGTCTAGAGTAGCAGGTTTTAGCCAGGTTTCTGTAAGACATAGAATGTCAAATTAGTGCAAATCCAGGAGTGCATGCAGGTGGGAAATTTTATTGTTAATACTTCTAATATTAAGGTGAGCTATCAGGGGGGAGTTAGGTGCTTTAGCTAGTGTAGAACGCTTAGGTAAAGTTACATTATCAAGGCTATTGCTATTGTCATTGTTGGGGCCAGGGTTTGGATGAATATCCCCGTCTAACAGGAGGTGACGTTGGGGATAGTGTGGGAATTTAAAGATTTTGTGGGAATTATTGAAAATTTTTTTGATAGTGAAGTACGTCACATGAGTTGCTCTGTGATATTTTGGTAGTATATAATTAGAGGTAGAGGTTATGTTACTGTGGTTAAGGGTGTAGATGAAAGAAGATGGTAAAGTTTGTTGGAAATGATGGTTTTGTTCAAGTAGAGTAAGATTTTCAAAGAAGGTGAGAGAATAAGGTATGGTCAGAGAGGCTATTGTGGTAGTTAAGAGTAACATGTATGTGAAAATAGTTGTGTGTGTTGGGGCCATGGTAGTGAGTAGATATCAGATGAGAGTAGCTCGTGTGAGTAGGTGAGGTAGAAAAATAGATGAGGATGTTTCAAGAGAATGAGGTGGGTTTAAAATATACAAGAAAGAAATTAATGGAGGTTGAATAGGAGATAGAATGGGAGGTAGTTAGTGCAGGGGATGGTTAGGATAGGTAAGATGGGAGTAGTTCAAACGAGCGGTAATTAGAACTAATTAGGTAAGAAAGAGATAGGGGAGTGGCCTAGTGATGTGGAGCTTTGTGATTGGTTGAGAAAAATAAGGGGAGTGTTTAGTGAAGTATACGTCTAGGACCGCTGGGGGTGGGTGGGAATTGGGGGTAGGGTAGGGGAGCGGAGTGAGCCCACAGGGTGAATGAAGCAGGGCAGACCCAAATAAGGTGAAAGCAGTGAGAAGAAACAATCAGTAAGGTGGAAGGTAAGAACAGGAGACAGTAAGTAAAAAGGCAGAAGTTGTAAGTCTAAGGAAGGGGGAAGTAAAAGAGAGGGGAAACCTGGGAGAGTAAGGGTTAACCTAGGAGTAGTTGAGGTGGAGAGGAGGGCTAGGTAAAGGGTTTATAAGGACTATGGAAGGAGATAAGTTCAAGGTTTAAAAGGACTATGGAAGAAGATGGTAAAGGAGAAGAGTGCAACAAGCGTGAAAGCTTTAAAGTAAGAGGTAGGAAGACAAATAAAGTGAGATTAGAGGTGGGTAAAGACTGCCATCTAGTGGCCAAAGCCTGTAAGTGCCTTATAAAGAGATTGCAGCAGTTGGATAAAAATAAAAAGAAAAGTAATGGAGAAGGGAGAGGTTAGAGGGGTATTACAATGCAGGTAGGGGGCTGCAGTATCTTAGAGACAGACAGTGGAGTACAACAGTAGTAAAACAGGGGGGGTATGGCTGCTGGCAGATATGGCAGTTTAACTAGTACACCTAGGAGGTGTAGTGGTCTAGTATATACATAAAGTAGCTAAAAGAAAAAAATTACTTTGTAGCATACAATATTAGTTGCTGTGGCTTTTAGTCCAAGGGCGTTTAGATTACCCAGGTGAGGAAATACCCAGGCAGGTTTAGGTAGATCTCTCCAGTGATAACAACACAACTACTTCAAGCCAATACATATATGAATGAGCACAGGAAAACCACTGAGATGTAAGATTTTTAGTTTAAAAATATGAACTTCCCTATGTGAAATATAATACAATGCATACTTCAATAAATGTTGTTAGATGTACATAGCTGTAAACTAGAGGGGATATTCATTGCTCTGCAATTCACACCAGTTTAATGGTAATCAGTGACCAGCAGCACTGTGCATGTATTTAAATCAACAAAACCCAAACATGTAGCGCTGGTTGCAGAACTTCTCAGTCCAGCAGTGAAATATCCATGGCAGTTTTACACTTCTGAAGTGGTGTAAAATGAGATGAAACCAGTGTTGGTATGTATGGAACAGTATGTGTATACATAAACCTATGAATGATGTCAGACATCTTTGGCTGGAGGATATTGACATGGGTCTGCATGAATATCTCAAGATTTTCTACAAGAACATAGAACTAAGAACTAAGGTGAGCACACTTCTCTCAAAGCTTATCCCAACTATTTTAATGTTTCTTCTATTCACTGTAAAGGGTGTTATTATATGGACATCCTGTGCTGGCTTTTATATGTTTCAAAAGAGGGAAGACAGGAAAGCTGGAAAAGGGGGAGAAAAAATATTATAGGCTCTCAGAAGGAACACATTAATGGGTTTATGCAGGGGAAGGTGGGAGAGAAGGAGCACTATGATTTTGTGGGGGGAAACACCCCCATTTTCCAAGGAGTACGAGTACAGGATAAAAAAAGAAAGCTTAGAGAAGAGTGAAAGAAACATAAATGACACACACAAATTTATTACTGCTCAATATCTGAGTTGTTTGGCTTCTGCTACATACCTACAATCAACTGCATTACTAGCTGAGTTAAGTACAAACATGCAGTGTTAAAGATTGTACTGCATTTTATTCTTTGTCTGTTTAATTGTCTCATTGAATAGTATGGTCTGTGTCTCTCTGTAGTTATTTATTTTTCTATTTAATTGTTTCATAAAATACTGTGGTCTCTCTCTGTCTCTGCAGTTAGGTTCCCACCCGCTCTCCCTGTTCTTGTTGTGGTATTAATCTTGGTGGCTTTGGAATTGCCTGCCCCTCCGTTAAATTTGTGTTTGAACACTCCTCCTGGGTCTATCTCATTTGCTCACTCAACTGAGTACAGTGAGATCATACTTTGACTTCAGACACTCCTACCAGCCCCATCTGTTCAGCTCTATCCCAGCTCTATTCCAGTCTAGTGTCACTAGCTCATTCTACCTAATACAGAGGGAACATTTGTGAAGGGCAAGCCACTTAGGTCCTTAATTTTGAATTATCTCCTGTTTCTCCTTTCTCCCTTCCCACTTTCCAAAAAAAAATTATATTTCTAAACTTGTTTCCTGCCTTTCCTGTAACTAGTCTAGTCCAGATACAGATTTTCTGTAACCAGGACTGTTGGTAAGCTTCTGAGTCCCCAAAGCCTTTCTGTGTTGGAGGGAAGCCTTCTAGCTTATCAGTGGGAGTGGTAAGCATAAGGTAGCCTATCTATCACAAGAGTGGTTTCTGGCCCAGAAATTGTAGTTTATTTGCTGTTTGAGCATTTTTTTCATCTCTTTCAACCTTCTGGTTTAAAACCCCATGTTTGCACTTGTTTCCCACCTTTCCTGTAACTAGTCTAGTCCAGATACAGATTTGCTGTATCCAGGACTGCTTGTAAGCTTTTGAACCTCCCAAGCCTTTCTGTGTTGGAGGGAAGCCTTCTAGCTTATCAGTGGGAGTGGTAAGCACTAGGTATCCTATATACCACAAGAGTGGTTTCTGGCTCAGAAATTTTAGTTTATTGGCCATTTGGGCAGTTTTTTCATCTATTTTAACCTTCTGGCTTAAAAGCCCTCGTTTGTGCTTGTTTCCCACCTTTCCTGTAACTAGTCTAGTCCAGATACAGGTTTGCTGTATCCAGGACTGTTTGTAAGCTTCTGAGCCCCCAAGCCTTTCTGTGTTGAAGGGAAGCATTCTAGCTTATCAGAGGGAGTGGTAAGCACTATGTAGCCTATCTACCACAAGATCCAGGTACCTATTCTTAGATTTAGCACTTGAATTTGCTTATTCGTGCTCAGCACTTGTTCAGAACTTGCTGTTAGCACTAAATAAGCTACAAATTACTACAGCACTCAACCTTCCTCTTTACCTAGAGGAAAAAAGTTTCTGTAATTACTTTCCTCACTTGCTTAGAGAAAAACAGCTCTTATACTCACTTTCATCACTTGTCTAGAGGAAAGTAGTTTTTTATTCAGGCATGTCCAGGGGTCAGCTCCCAGTGTTCTCTCCTGTCTATCTGATAAAGCTGGGCATCTTGGGGCAATGTAGCAATTGCCTCATGTACACAGACAACCCTCTCCTCCTACCACCCAACACCACAACCTTTGAGAGATGCACTTATCTAGCCAAACTGGAGGTAAAGCTCTCTCCAACCAAGACTGAACTTGACAGTCAAGAGGAGAAGGTAAACACTTGCACCACACCACACTCATCACATAGTCCCACTAAACCTACACCACCAAATTCCACACATAGAAACACAAAAACAGACCTCCAAAGCAGGAATGCAAGCAACCTCCACCCACCAACACAACCCAAATGACACATAGCCCACAAACTCAGTGTGCCAATAAACCACAGCCCATAAGGCAAAACAACGTATCCAACACACTAGTCTTAGGTGACTCTATATTCAGGCACACTGATGTCCCACTCGCCAGGCTAAACAAGGAGAAAGTTACTGTCAGCTGCCTGTCGGGTGCCAGGATCCACCACATAACCCATGCACTGAGGTCACTCCACAGCAAGTACAAATATGACTCAGTCATTGTCCATGCTGATGTGAATGACCTGAGATGTACCTCCCTGGACTACATAAAAAGAGACATGAAAAAGCTCTCCGATCTTGTAGCCAAGACAGGTATGGCCCTAGCCCTGAGTAGCATCCTGCCATCACCTAGAATGATACCGCAGTTCAAGGACAAAATGATTGAATTCAACAATTGGCTAAGCTTCTGGTGTTGTTCTAAGGGGATCCAGTATCTGTCTGCCTGGGACGACATGGCCGACAGACCACGATGCTTTGCCAGAGATCACAAACTGCAGAAACACAATCCCCAGGACAAACCACGATCCACCAAATTTTCTTCTGTATCACAGCTTTATTATAGCGAAAAAACAAAAACACAGTGCCAAGCCTGGTTAAGCGCTTTCACGTATCACCATACGCTTCATCAGAACAAAGAAATAATGTAAATGGCACTCATTAAATATTTAAAAACCCGCCAAAATCCTTCCCAAATTGAATAATTAAACACATGTATTTAAAGTGACAACTGCAAAATGGTAATAAGTCAGGCAACCAACTGCATACATATACAAATGAAATAGTAAACAAATGAACGTACTCTTCCATAATGTAAAACACAGTACATCATACATAACCCAATTCCTGAGAAATTCTAAAAAATACAAATTTCATTCTGAATTATTAAATAAAAATGTTAATATTAAATATTAGAATATTAGAATAAATAAGAAATATGAATATTGTAAGTATTGTAAATAAATAACCCATCAAATGTTCTTAAAATATTATTAATTCCCAATAAAATACAACATTCAATATTTAATGAGAGGTTTTGTTGGAATCATTTCATTAAGACCAGGAAAACATGCTGCATTCAATTTCAATTGCCATTTTATCTCCCTTTCCCCCACAATTTTCTTAATGTCACCACCTCTGGGGTTGAGATTCACCTTTTCAAGAATGGCAAACTTAAAATTGTGACATGTGCTATTGCCAATTATATGACGAGAGAGAGCATTATTTTCATCCTTCTTCCTAATACAATACTGATGGTCATATATTCTGTTCTTTAACTGTCTGTCAGTCTTCCCAACATAAAAACAAGTGCATGAATTACACATAGCTAAATAAATCACATGACTTGACAGACAGTTCCCATTTGCAAACCACACAGTATTCCTATTGATATTCCTTAACGTACACTTAACACCTTCAAAAATAAATGGACATTGTGCACAGCATCCACATTTTTTGGTACCCCTATTGGAGCTCAACCTTCTAGCATTCTGTCTATTAGATTTTAACTCAATAATCTTTTTGATGTTACAACCAGTTTTGTGTACGAAAGTAGGCTTGTCAATAACATATTCCTTAATGCCCTCATCACTGGAAATAATATTCCAGTTCTTCCTAATAATGTCTTTCACCTTGCCAACATGTTGTCCATATCTTAAAACACATGATTTTGAATATTGAAAGTTAGTCTCCTTATTGGGGGAATTATTCAAAATGCTGGAATTGTTGCCTTTACCTAATAATGGTAAATATTTTCTACCCCATTCTTGTATTACATACCCAGTCACATCTCTAACCAAATGTTCCGGATAACCTCTTTTTTTAAATAAACCACCTATATATTCAATTTCCTGTCTCATCTTTGTCTCAGTAGAAGTCATCCTGGCAGCACGAATGCACTGCCCTTTTAATATGTTACGTTTTTGAGAATAGGGATGTGTACTGCTGAAATCCAAATATCCATTGCTAAAAGTTTCTTTTCTATAAATCTGCGACTGAAAAGTAAAACCATCATTAAATATATATACGTCCAAAAAATTAATACCTGTGGTATTGAATTGATACACAAATTTCAAGTATGTGGTGGTATTGTTAATGTATTCTATAAAACTATTCAACTGTATATCATCTCCCTTCCACAAAATGAATAAATCATCTAGGTAACGTACATAACAACCAATCCATTTCATCCAGTCCGAACTGAGTACAAATTCTTCTTCCCAGTCCAATAAGACCAGATTGGCATAAATGGGGGCACAAGCAGCCCCCATTGCCACCCCAGAAATCTGTCGAAAATATTCACCTTCGTAATAAATGAAGTTGTTGTCAAGTACTATTTCAGTGAATTCAGTTATTAACTGTATTTTATCCCAACAGTATCCACTATATTTCGATAAACAGTTGGTAAATCTCTCAATTCCCTCAATTCTGGGTATACACGAAAAAAGATCTTTAATGTCTATAGTGACAAAAATCATGTTAGGGCTCCACAGATCTTGAGTGAAGATGCCCAAAAAATCCCATGAATCTTTCATGATGTGGTGTGTTTTATCCGGAATGTGCTTGAGCCAACTGTCCACCACCCTACCATAGGGAAAAGTCTTACTGTGACTCCCCGAAATTATAGGCCTGAAAGGAGGGTCATTTGGGTCTTTATGTACTTTAGGTAGTCCGAAAATAGTGGCCAACTGCGGAAAATCAACTTTTAAAAATTTGTAGAGGTCTTCATCTATTCTCTTGTCCAACAAAAACTCTTCTAGATATAAGTCAATTCTGTGGTGAGCTATATTAACTTGATTAAGGGAAGATTCTTCATATTGTTCTGAATTGTTAAGTATGTCAAATATTTTAGCTATATATGTATTTTGATCATATAAAACAATTCCACCACCCTTGTCAGCGGACATTATCCTGATGTTATTGTCACAAAAAGTGTCAATAATCTTATCAACTTCAATATTATAAATTCCCTGATCTGGACCTCCTTTCACCGTGTTAAAAAGTGAATATACTTCCTTACTAACCACATTTTCAAATGATGTCAATGTATGATGCATTGGTGGTGTAAAAGTACTTCTTTTCTTGAGAGAATCAATGTCCCTACATGTAGTGGAACTATCATGAAAAAATACACTTAAATTTAATTTCCTCAAAAAAAGCTTAATTTCAACAAGGGTATCCACCAAATCAAAAGGCTTGTTGGGAATAAATTTCATACCCTTGGAAAACAAAGAAACATGTTCTTTAGTAACCGGAAAAGGTGTATAATTGAATACTTTGAGATCCCCTACTACGTTGACAATGTTACTGGATAGTATATCTGGCTCAAAAACATTAGTTTCAACACAAGCATTGTTGTTGCTTTTTAATTGTTCCAACGTTTCCTGCCTCTCTGATTCATATTGAATTCGTCCCTTCTGTGGTACCCCCTCCCCCCCATGGGTAAAATATCTTTACCTTCGGTAAAGTTATTCTTGTTAAAACCTTCCCTTGTATTGTGTACAAAATTACCATTGTGTTTACTAAAATTATCCCTAGACCATCTGTAAACATTGCCATTTTCATATTGCTTCAGGTCTCAGAAATTTCTTAGATTTCCTGTCAAAACTTTGGACTGTGTTTTACATTATGGAAGAGTACGTTCATTTGTTTACTATTTCATTTGTATATGTATGCAGTTGGTTGCCTGACTTATTACCATTTTGCAGTTGTCACTTTAAATACATGTGTTTAATTATTCAATTTGGGAATGATTTTGGCGGGTTTTTAAATATTTAATGAGTGCCATTTACATTATTTCTTTGTTCTGATGAAGCGTATGGTGATACGTGAAAGCGCTTAACCAGGCTTGGCACTGTGTTTTTGTTTTCTCGCTATAATAAAGCTGTGATACAGAAGAAAATTTGGTGGATCGTGGTTTGTCCTGGGGATTGTGTTTCTGCAGTTTGTGATTGTTGTACCCTTGGACTTTTATCCTTTATGCTTTGCCAGAGATGGTCTGCACCTGTTGCCTCTGGGATTCCAGATACTGGCTAAGGGTCTTGCCACCCCTATAGTGCCTTTTGTAAGCAAGGTTCAAATGACAACTTCACCACCATAACAAGAACAGGCAAGCAAAAACTGAGGGTAATGCTACTCAATGCTAGAAGTCTAAATCTCAAAATGCACTCACTCAAGACACTCCTTAAAATGGAGAACATTGATATCTGTGCAGTGACTGAGACCTGGTTCAAGGCTGTAGAGAGCACCCCCTGCATTACCAGGCTATAACTCATACCACACTTTTTGGCGATCTAACCTGGACCAGAACACCAAAGGGAGAGGTGTGTCCATATTCATTAAGGATATCCACACCTCCAGGCTAGTTGCGCAGCATAATGCATCCGAGGTTATCCAAGTGCAACTAACTCTGGGCAAAACTGCAATCCAAATTGTAGCTTGCTACAGATCCACCACCATGCTCCAGGATTCCCACTCCTCAATTCTTGATATACTGGAAAATATTAGGGTTCAACCAAACACCCTAATAATGGGCAATTTCAACTACCCCACCATTAACTGGGAAAACTACTCATGTACCAACTCCTTCTCTCAACGCTTTCTGGAATTCATAAATTCCAATGCCCTGGATCAATTTATCCACACCCCCACTAGGGGCAATAATATCCTAGACCTAGTCATTACCAACATGAGTGACCGGTCTTCCACACCTGAAATCAACTCCTCGTTGGTTAGGTCCAACCATAAGCTAATCACCCTAGATATTTGCATCCTGCCCCCTCCCACCATTAAGGAAACCATGGTAAAAAATTTGACACCCATGCAGATGGACAATACAGTTACAACTGCTGAATCCTACACAAATGCACTCTATAAGCACTTACACGAGTGCATGGATCATGCTATCCCAAACAGAACCAAGACGCTATCCTCCAAAAAAAAGAAGCCAATCTGGTGGTCCCCTGCCATAAACAAACTCTACAACAGAAGGAAGAAACTGTTGCAAAAGAGAGTAAAATCCCGTGAGTGGAGGAACTCCCTGGATAGCCTCAGTAAGAAGCTGAGATCCTTTATAAAATCCTCAAAAGCTAGCTATGAAAACAAAATTGCCACTGATTCTAAGGGCAACTACAAAGCATTCTATAGCTATGTCAAGAATCTCAATGGCAACACTCAGATCTGCTCTGAGTTACAGCACAATGGCATGAAAATTACAGAACCAACTGTTATTGCCAAAATCCTGGCAGATAGGTTCAGTGCTAACTTTACCCCCCTCTCACCCTCTAAAGGGCCCATATCTATACAGGAAGAATGCAGAGTCCCTGTAATCACATCTATGCAGGTAAAAGCTGCACTCTCTAAAACCAAAAACACAGCATCCATGGGACTTGACAACATTCCAGGCTGCGTTTTACACGAACTTCAGAACAAACTGGCTCCCCACCTAAGCACTATGTTCAATCATAGTGTTACGTCAGGCTTTTGCCCACTGAATGGCACACAGCAACAGTTATCCCACTCCACAAAGGGGGAGCCACCACTGATCCTGGGAACTATCGCTCTATTAACCTGATGAGCCTGGTCTGCAAGGCCATGGAACGTATCATCATGGAACTCATAAACAAAGACATTGGTAACCTCCAAACTCTGGAACCCACCCAGTTTGAGTTTGTGAAAGGCAGATCATGCCTTTTGAACCTGATTGACTTCTTTGAGGAAGTCACCAAA
Organism: Protopterus annectens; assembly: GCF_019279795.1. Classification (NCBI taxonomy): domain Eukaryota; kingdom Metazoa; phylum Chordata; order Ceratodontiformes; family Protopteridae; genus Protopterus; species Protopterus annectens. The sequence goes on along the minus strand of NC_056738.1, from coordinate 548,593,769 downwards.
TCTGTAGATGAGGGTAAGGTGGTTCACACAGCCTATCTTGACCTTGCCAAGGCTTTCAACACCATCCCCCATTCTGGAATTATAGCTAAACTCACTAAACTAGGTATAAATTCCTACATCACAAGATGGGTTGCCAACTGGCTCACAGACAGAAGCCACACTGTAAAAGTTGCAGACACCAAATCTGACTTCAAACCAGTGAGAAGTGGAGTACCACAGGGTTCAGTCCTAGGACCTCTCCTGTTTGATATCTACTTCTCTGAAGTACAGGCTAACACAGAATGCCTCTGGCTAACATAGCTCACAGATGACTGCAAACTAGGAGCCATAGTCGAATCCCCAAATGATGTGAACATCCTACAGAAGGGTTTCACTGAGACAGATACCTGGTGTCAGAGGCATGGCCTCAAGCTCAATGCCAAAAAGTGCATTGTCATCCCCTTTGGTAAAAACTCTGTGGCCATGAACTACCACATAAACAGCAGTCTACTTAACACCGAATGTGTGATAAGAGACCTCTGGACCCAGGTGCACAGTAGTCTCTCCTTTGATAATCACATTGCCACAGTAGTCAGGAAATCCTTCTATGTGGCACACCTCATCACAAAAGGGTTCTCTTCCAGGAAAAAAGAGGTCATTGTTCCCCTCTACTCGGCACTCATTAGACCCATTATAGAGTACAATGCCCCTTTTGGAATGTAATTCACAAGACATCTGCAGCAGCTGGAAAGGCCCCAGAAGTACCTCACAAAGAGGATTACTGGCCTCAAACACATGTCCTACACTGACCATCTCAAAAAACTCCAGCTTTACTCTGTAGCATATTGCATACTCCGAGGAGTTCTCTACCTAACATATAAAGCTATGTTAAACCCAGAGCTGTTGGACATGCTACACCTAAAGAAATCCCACTCCCTCTGAGCTACATGCTCTAGGAACCTAAACCTTGTCACCACAATAAACAGGACATGCTGGAGGGATAGATTCCTGTCCCAGAGACTTCCTATACTCTGGAACAAGCTACCCATCTATGTCAAGCAAAGTTCCTCATTAGCACTCTTCAAGAAATATCTTGATGAGTGGATGGGAAATAGAAAATACACCCCGGGGATCACTTCTGTGGCTCTGCTCAACAGGGGCACAGGAAATTAACTTTCTTGGGTGGCATAAGCCAGGGAACCTTGTTGGCTAGGCTTACTTAGGCCCTTGGGCCGATAGCCTAGTACCTACCTATGAACCTATGAACCTATTACAATGGGTTGACACTAGGGAGGGAGACAAGACATACAGGTGGTAGACAGACACAAAAGAGAACAGATGGAGATCCACAAACCAGCTACTACCCCAGTTTGGAGATTTCAGTTATCCACTCTGTATGAGGGACTTGCGGAAGACCTGATGGTGTAGAGCAGGAGGCCTCTGGTGGCTTGATGGTTGGCACAGACAAGGTCAGGAAGTCTTTTACCCACTGGAAGACAGACTGTAGTGGGTGCAGATAAGTTTCCAAAGCTCACTCAAATGATGCCTTAACGAGGACCTGAAGCTCATGGTGTTCACAGCTTACCAGGCTTCCTCACACTAGGTATCCCACATGGGTGTTTTCAGTACCCACATTCTGTGAAGACACTCCCAGGTGAGCAAGGGGGTGGGGTGACTGTCCTCTCACCTAGGATTCACATGACTGAGCTACCCTAGGACCTTCCAGACTGGTAAAAAAAAGCAACATAAAAGGGAGGGACTAAAGGAAAAAAAAAACAGAAGAAAAAAGCAAGAGAATGAAATATAAATAATAAGTATACTGAAGTAATTGTGTTTTATTTATAACATAAAATTAAACATTTATTCATTTCATTAGAAATTGCTATTAATCAGCATTACATATTTGGCATGAAATCATAGAATGATGGGATTCTGACAACTGCTACTTGATGTTATTTGTTACTACTGCTCTACTTGGTGAAGTGAGATGTTATAAACTATGTGCAATGAATCTCTTCAGCTCTAAATAGTAAAAGGTAAAGCTTTCACTACCAAAGTGCTAATTCTTGATACAGTATCTTTCGTGTAACTTCAGTAGTTCAGTATAATATATTTACATTAACATCTCTGTTTTATGTACTCAGTATGGATTGATGAATCTGACTGTGATAATCTATCAAAATTAAACTTGGTATGCATTAATAAATTACACCTTTATAAAATGGCATAATAATTTTATATCACTTAACAGTATTCACCATTTTTGGGTTGGGAGAGAGCTATTGATCTACTAATCTGTTTCTGAATGATATGCCACCATGGCAACCTCAGCAGAAAGTCAATTTCAGGAAGAACACATTCCTGAAGTTAGCACCAACCCTGCAAACAATGTCAAACTGACCAGTTTAAGTTGCAATTAATTATTTGCATTAAGTTTCAGCTGTGCTTGTATATCACAACATAATTGACATTAGGTCTATGCTATGGTAATTCATTACTAATTTGCTGTGCTTTTCATCATGGCCTAAAGCATTGCAGTTGGCATGAATGCAGTCATACACAACATTATGTACTGCAGCTAATTCCTGCACCCCCCCCCCCCAAGGTTAGATGTGGTGCTTTATTCCATACAGATATTGCTGAAGTGGAGGTTAAGATCTTGGAGTTACCAGAAGCATTACCTATGTAAGTTTACATGTTTTTGCAACATAACAATAATGATACATTTTTAAGTAAAACTTAAATTTTACCAGTAACTAAGCATTACACTTTACAAACCCATTAATACAGAGCAGTTAGAAAGGAACTGTGTGATTGAACTGCAACGCTTAACAAATACAGCAAATGACCATTTCATAACAATGTATTTCAGATACGATTGTAACATGGAAGCAATGACAACTTTTTTCAACAGCAATGAAACGTTGTGTTTATACCGCATTTATGTATTTATACTGCCTTGACTAATGCAAAACTGAATTAAGATAAATAAATACATATATATATATATATATATATATATATATATATATATATATGTATACACACACACACACACACACACACACACACACACACACACACACACACGCACACACACACACACGCACACACATGCTTGCCATGCAGAATGTAGAGAAAGGTAAGTTGGTTGGTATCAGGGTTAGGAATGTTTGTGCAAGTGTTAGCAGGTTAGGGTTAGGGTAATGGTTAGGTAGGTTGTTTTAGTATTGTGTGTATTTGTTGGTGCATGTGTCTGTGTCTATTTTCTAAACAAATGGTAATCTTCAATGAAAATGACTTGTTTATTTATTTATTTGTTTAATTTTTCTTTACCAGGATAGACTGACTGGACAAGAAAAGCCCCTTTTCAATAGAGACTCAGGTAAAAAAGCTCCAAACAATGAGAAAGAGAATAAGAATGCATACATTAATGTTTTAATACAAAACAGTTCAAAGAAAACACTACAATAAAAAGAGGAGTATTAAAAGAAGTGAGGTGATGGAGCTAATATGGAGGATGAAGAGGTATTTGTAAATAGTTTGCTCTTTTCATGGACATGTAGCAGAAGTACAGAACCCAGTAAAACCTAAGATGGTGAACTGAGGCAGGTTTGTAAGCTGCAGCTGATTTCAGAAGCACTTATGCAAATGAGGCTTAGGCATACTGAGCCCTTCGAATTTCATTGTGGCACGGATACATATCCAGTCTTATAGACATAAATGCTTTCAGCTTGCTGTTGGCTTACTGTGCTGTACTCAGGCATGTGTGTGAACACTGTTCTTGCCTCAGTTGCACTCCATCATGCTATACCTTGTGTATGAAATGTATGCATGTACAACATTGCATGTAACATTGTATAAGTCTAGACATAAGTCTCTCAGGGTACTGTGATTCTGCTTTACCCTATTTCTACTTCACAGTCATACAACAGGGGACAAGCATCACTTCACATAAGTCTAAAATAAAGCATTCTCTGACATATTATTACATAATTAATTGTGTGGCCTTCATGTTAGTGTTACAAGCACCACTCTCAAGGATATTTATATTAATATCAAGCTACCTTAGAGGTTTACATATTTGGCCATCGCTGTGTTATCTGCATTCTTTAAGTAGTGTTTCATTACATGCATAAATATTAGGTCATTATTGTATGCTGTCTCTATTTTCTGTTTGACACAGGGACAACTACATTCACCCTTCTTTTAAATCACTCTCTTTAGAGACACAGTCTTTCTGCTCCATCTTCTGTGTTTCTAAAATTTTCTATGTAGTCTACAACCTCACCTACACATGCTCTCTGTGCTATTCCCCAGTAAAGGCAGGATCAGTTGCCCTGTCCTGTGTGAAATGACAGCTACCCATGATAATTTGTGTTCCTTCTGAATAACTACTCTGTAATGTAATGTTATGTTCCTTCTCATTTACAACTCTGTTATGTAAATCACATTACTGTCTCAGCTCACTTACTTCGCATTAATCTTCATTTATTGTATTGTTTGAATGCTTTTGAATTTTTGAGCTAAATGTTTTATCTACTACTTGTATAATTATCATTATATTTAGCAATCTTGTATGTACCTAATTTTGTCTGTGCTGGAGCTTTTCTCCCCAGGACTCCATTGAAAACGGGTTCTTTTGGCCCAATGGACACTCCTGGTAAACCAACTGCAAATAAATAAATAAATAAATAAATATCTTGCTCCCGTTCTCTGCTGTACTGTTCATTCCATACTATGACAACTGTGTTTCATCATATCATAACAGATGAATATGCTAATTTCTTCTCTTCTACCTCAATTAGGATACATGGTGTTGGAAAACTACGAGTTGCAGTAGACAGAGACCCTGCCAATAATATTTAGAATACCTACAAAAAGGCTACTAGTCCAACATAATTGCGAGTTTAATAAAACTTAGCACCTCAGCTTGCAAAAGCCTACGAAGAGTAAAAACACATCTTAAAATAGCCCTCATATACAAAAACAAGCAATCAAACAATCAATCAATAATACAATTATTACATTACATACTTCCAATTACATTCTTTATTGAGCCCAATGGGTTCCAAGGTGCCATATTTTAAATTCAGCAATGTTTTCTTTTTTAAAAGTTTCTCCTTCAAACTCATGCATTCCCCTAAACATACCTCTACTTTCTCCAAAACACAACCCTGTAAATCTTCGGAATTGGAATTGTGGAAAGAGATGAAATGACCACCCAATGGACTATCCATTTTTTTTTTATTTCTAATATCTCTTATATGTTCTTGAAAGCGAACCTCAAAGCTTCAATACGTTTCCCCAATATAAAACAGGTTACATGTATATTTTAGGGCATAAACTATTCCTTCTGTGTTACATGTAAAATTGCCCTTTATAGTAAACCTGCATTTATTAATGTATGGAAAAATATTAACCACTCGCTTGCAGATGGAACATCTATTTCGAGGCATAGTGCCTTTGTTAAGCATTACGTGCCTGTCTATACTGCCATCTGGTGGAATGAAGTGGCTATGTACAAGCATATCAGATCAGTTTCTGGCTCTTTTATGTTTTTGTTTTTCTTTTGGCCACAGTGGAACTCCGGATGGCAGTCGATTTTTTTTTTTTTTTTTGGTGCCGAGGTGCCAGCCCGATGCCCAACCTTCAATGAAGGCATGCCCAATCGTGCATATCTTTTGAATGCCACTTGACTGCAGGGAGGACATGCAGACTCCACACAGAAGGCACTCCAGTTGAGAATCGAATGGGAGAACTTCTTGCTGTGAGACGACAATGCTACCGCTGCACCACCATTTCTGGCTCTTTTATATGAGATACTAATATAGCTAGGTAGTACATGCCTCAAATTTCTATCCTTCAAAATCATGGGCCAAAATTCCCGTACTTTTTCAACAATGTGTTCAGTAATCAAACAAAATAAATTTCTTTTCTACTATCTTCTTTAAAAGAAGTTCTACCCTTAGTGCCTGATATTTTCCTAATCCTATTATCAAATCCCCTATACTCACAGCCCCTGTGAGGAGCAGTGGCCCACCTGTCACCAATCATCTGTTGCTGTCTCATTTCCATAATTTTTAATTTTGCCTCCATAACTTGACTAACATTATAAACTCTGTTAATAAACATTTTTTCAGCCTCCAATATTTCCTTATTAAATACACTATCCATACTACACAATTTATTAATCCACAAAAATTAATTATACGGTAGTACAGACAATAAGTGTTTGGGGTGACAGCTACTACTGTACAAGAATTGGTTTCGTTGATCAAATTTTCTATGTATACTAGTCTCTAAATTGGGTTTATATTATAACATCGAAGTAGTAAAGCATTGAATGTTATAATATCGAACCAAAAACAGTGAAGGCTGGAAATAGCGAAGCTGCAGAACGTCAAATTATTTCCTAGGGAAAGAATTTGGTGGGCTGTTTCTGCTGCTTCGCTATTTTCTCCACTGTGGTGAGAAGGTTATGGAATGGGTTAAGGTAAGTGTGCGAATGGACCAGGTTAAGATGAGTGTGGGAATGGGATAGTCAGGGACCTTAGGGTTAGGGAGCGGGTAAGGTGAGTGTGTGATAGTTAGGGGCCTTAGGGTTAGGGAGCAGGTAAGGTGAGTGTGCGATAGTTAGGGACCTTAGGGTTAGGGAGTGGGTAAGGTGATTGTGCGATAGTTATGGACTTTAGGGTTAGGGAGTGGGTAAGGTGAGTGTGCAATAGTTAGGGACCTTAGGGTTAGGGAGCGGATAAGGTGAGTGTGCGATATTTATGGACATTAGGGTTAGGGAGTGGGTAAGGTGAGTGTGTGATAGCTACGGACCTTAGGTTTAGGGTCTGGGTTAAGGTAAGTGGATAGATAGTAGTGTATGTACGGCTTAATGCAGGGTTAGAAGTAGGATTTTAAGTGTATATGTGTGGATTACTTTTTTTGGTGTGCTTGTGTTGTGTATGTGTTTCTCAGAACTGTTCTGAGCTTTCGATTATATCACATTTCAACATTCCAAGTTTGAGCTTATGGTGTTCGATGTTTTGGGATTTCGATTATGTGATATACACCCTTTAAACCATTAAGATCAATATCCAGGAAGCTCGCCCGGAGTAACTGATAACATACAAACTCAGCTTGCAATAGCCTCAAAATAAAATAAAATTCTTCTGCTTTATTGACAAATGACCAGCAGAAGAATTTTATTTTATTTTGAGGCTATTGTTTGCTTTTTTAAGTGAATACTCGTGTTGTGGCCTTGTAGATTATTATTGGACAGCCTTTATTGGAGCCTTGCACTTCTCTTAAAAACACAAATGGAATAACCCTGCATCTTTTCACCCTCACATCAACTTCTGTACTCTATTGATCTATGATCTCACTATTAAACATGGAAGCCAGTGACACATAATACCTGATTTCCATTTGACAAACTGCATGACTTACATTATACCACCCAGACTGGCATTGCAGTGCAATCACATAAGTTACTGTGCATGTTTATTACTTTGTTGAATACATTAGTATAGTTACTATTACTTTTATATGTCCATATGTAATGTACTCTGTTGAAGTAAAACTTCTGAAGTCTTCCATTTCAAGCCATCAGCACCACAAAAATCTGTATTTCCAGACTGAAAAAGGAATCCACAAATCAGTAAAAATGGTTTTCAGCAGGGGCAGAACATCATTTCAATATTTCCATTTTTACATTTCTGAGTTTCAGGCATTTGTTCTTGCCACTTCTGATACACATGGTTTTGCTGTTTGGTATTTCAAAGTACAGCAGGTCAAGATATGTGTTATAGTGGCATATTTTCACATGTTTTGCTGGGTCATTGAGGTTCCACTGCCATAACAAAATCCCAGCATGCTTGAGTATGCATCATGATCAGTAAAGGATGCAAAAAAAATATATATGAGTTTGCTGCCCTTGTAATGCATGTGGCAATGTCACAAAGTAAAATAAAGAAACACATCTGCAGCAGTCAAATATAAGCTCAGTCCACCCTTTGGCATTCTTACACTGCTGAGACTTCCAGTGTTTTTTAGACCCGCAATCCAAAATTAAACTGGAAATGCAGTTCTTCCAACTAAAGCACTAGGGGCACAAACCACATGGACATCCTCAAGGCATCTATGCTCATTTGTATCAATGTATGGAGATGCAGGGAATATACAGCATGAGTATATGACTGAGTTATTTGAAAAAGTAAGACTTTTATTTTTAAATGATACAGTCATATAGATCTAATAAAAATGAGCAGGACATCGGAAAATTGTATATATTTATTATTGTTGAATTGTATCATTGGTTTGACCTCTCAGGTGGCACTGTCAAAACCAATGATCCCTGAGTGGGTAAAAATAAATTAACAAATACAAACACAGAAGTACATCACTTCACTTGTAAAACATACAAGTTATTTTAATAAATTGGTAAAAGCACTCAAGAAAGTAAACTCAATAAATTTAAAATCAGATTTGCTTGGCAAGAATACTTTAGTGCTTTATAAAGGACTGTGTTTTTGACTTCTTTGGTTCTCTGTCCAAGCACTGTTTTTTAGGTGTTGTGCACATTATTTTTTATATGGTAAATGACAACTTACCTACTCCATGATATGACATATTGCTACAGTATATATTATTATAGTTATCTTGTGAATTGCCTAAAAATGAAAATACAGAACCTGAAAATATTGAGGAAAAAAACAATGAAAGCTTAAAACAGTGAAAACACATAATATCATATCACAAAATATGTAAGAATTCTAAAATATCTAAAATCCCAACTACAAAACCAAGATCAGGTTCCATTTGGTAGTAGTACTGTTAGGAAAATTATTTTTTATTTTTTTCTTTGGTTTTAAAGCAATAAGCAAACCAATAAATTATAAAACTAACAAATAACTATTTCTATAGGTCCACAGTTGATCAAGACATCAAAGTTATACATAAAAAAACAATTCATATTTTTCAAGCAAGTCTTTAAGTTTAAGCCAAGATGTATATGAATGTATAATATTAGAAGTTTTCATCTTTATAATATGCAATACACCACTGCAAACAATATTTTCCATACTAATAAATTCAACACTACAGGAGGCAACTTTACTTTTCTAATTTTTAATAATTACTATTCTGGCTATAGCAAGAATAGACCAAAGAAGAGACACTTGGGATTTTGGAATTATCTCAGGAAAGGAAGCATTAAATAAAACTAAAGATTTAGAAATATTACATCTATCTAACCCTAGAGCTTAAATAGTTACTAATTTCTTTGCAAAAAGGGGATATGATTTCACATCCATATACCATGTACATCCAATCAGCTATTGTTTCAGAATCACATTTCTAGCATTTAATTCTATTTGATTTATACATAATTGTAATTTTGTTAGGAGTGATAAAAGCTCTGTATAACAATTTACAAGTGAAAATTGTCCATTATAATTAAGATGTAGTTTTATCTGTAGATTTTAATATTAATTTTTTGTATTCTTCAGAGATGTCTTCATTATTAATTTTTGAGGAGTAGTTCCAATAGGAGTTGGCTAAATATCTGAAATCAAACTTAAGAAATGTATGCACTTGTGACAAATATGATTTATTTTTCATTGTATTATTATTGATATTTAATAAGCATTCCAATCATTTGGGGAATGATTTCTTATTTAGGTTAAATATCTTATTTACCTCTGTGTTCACAAATTCTCTAAATATTTGTAAAATTAACCAATTCTCAGAATTGTGATTGTATTTAGATCTTAAATTTTCAACCATGTGTGTGTCATGTGTGTGTGTGAGTGCGTGTGTGTGTGTGTGTGTGCGTGTGTGCGTGTGTGCGTGTGTGCGTGTGTGTGTGTGTGTATGGGTGTGTGTGAGTGTGTGTATGTGTGTGTATATATGTGTGTGTGCATATCATTACCATTTAAGAACCGATGCCAATCAATTAAAATACTTTGTTGTTTCAATACTACCACTTTGTTGAAGTTATCAGTTTTTAAGCAGTCATTTGTATATGCAAATGGAAACATAGAAAATATTAAGTCTTTAACACAACTGTTAGAATATGTGAACTTTTGGAAAGAAGAAATTATGTTATTTAAATAGAGAATTTGAGAAGAGGGTGTAATACCATTTATGCAAAAATCTTTTAATAACCAGATAAAACTATCAGGTATTATTTGTTTATGACTGTTTGTGATATATTTATTATTTACTAATAATATTTATTGATGTATCTGTTTCCATTTTAATCATAAGATGAATTTATCCATAATGCTATAACCTTTATAATTGTTGAATAAGCATACAATTGAATATTATGAAATTCTATTCCACCACTAACCCAACTTTTTTGTCCCAATCGAAGGAAACGCTTGCTTTATTAGGATGTCAAAAATTTTAAGTAGAATATTATTTATTTTCATCAGATTATTTTTGGTCAAGATAGTACTGAAGATTGTAAGACAAATAATATTTTAGGGAGCCTTACCATCTTAATAAGCATTACTTGTTTTTCCATGTTAGAGAAGAATTTGTTTCAATTTGTGACTAAACTTAACTTTTTATCAACAACCTGTTGAAAGGTTGTTTGTATCATTTTTTTACTATTAGAAATACTGGTTATACTAATATATTTCATTTCATCGCTATTCCAATTGAAGTTAGAATATTTTTGTATGCTTTTTTTAAATTTTGTATTATTTTTTTATTAATTAATAATGTACTTGTTTTATTATGATTAAATCTTAAGTTTGAGATTTCTTCAAACTAAGTCATAGAACTAATTATATGTTCTAATAAATTTTCTATAATTCCTATTCTTAGCAAACTATCATCAGCAAAGAGCTGAATCTTTAGTTCAAAATCTTCTTTTGATACCATTAATGTTCTTATTGGATCTAATACTATTAGCAAAGCGTCCTATAGCTAATGCAAAAGTAAAGGTGATAATGGACAGCCTTGTTTTGTGCCTTTTTGTAACTTAAAAGAATTAGAAAGAAAAAATATTTTAACATAAGCACAAGAGTTATTATATAGCTTAGAAATTAATGCAATTAGCTCAGGTGAGAAAGTATACACTTTAAGTGTTTTAAACAGCTATGACCAAATAACTGAGTCAAAAGCCTTATCTAAATCAAGATTAATGATAGAAAGCTCTTTTTTATTTTTATTTGCATAGTCTGTTAACGTATATATTATTATTATTATTATATTATCCTGCACTTGTCTGTTTAAAATAATCCCAGTTTCATCATTATTTACTTTAGGTATAAGTAGATTAATCCTATTAGCTAAAATGGACATGAACATCTTATAGTCCACATTTAAAAGTGAAATGAGTCTGTATGATGAACATCTTGTAGGATCTTTATCTTGTTTAAGAAGTGTTATAAGGGAATATTTCCATGGTGGGGTTATTTCAGCAGTTGTTTCTATTTCTCTATAGACTTTATCTAATATTTTAATTGCATCATCTGGTAGTATTTTATATAGTTCTGGTATAAGACCATCTAAACCCAAAGCCTTATTATTTTTTAACTTATTTTATCTTTTACTTCTGTTAAAGTGAATGGTCTGCCATTTTTTTTATTTGTTTACTGGTAATTTATTATTTATATTTTCCCTTAGAAACGTTTCAACTATATCATCATTATCTAGGTTATTTGTATTATTATTTACATTTTCATAAAATATTGTAAAGCCCTCAAGAATACCTTTAATATCTGTTCTACTTTCTTTTTTATTATTTTTATTTATTTATTTATTTATTTATTTATTTATTTATTTAATTTATTTATTTATTTTACATTTGTTTACCAGGATAGTCCGACTGGATACATGTCCATTTTCAGCGGAGGCCCAGGGAGAAAAGCTCCACATAGACAAACTTACATAGATTACACAGAAATACACAGAAGTTAGCAAACAATTATAAAAACAAAGTGATTATATACAATGGGTTAGTAGTGTTCCCTAGTAGGGACTCACAATTCTCATGGACAAACAATTAAAAGTAAGAGACATCAGATTGGAAGCAGAGCTTGGTGATGTAGTTACAAGTTATGATAATTGCAGAATATGCTTTTAGTTTATAACTTAATCAGGGTTGGTACATGGGCATAGCCAATTCACTTTGAGATACTGTTTGAGGTTTTTTTTTGAAGAGAATTTTGGAGGATTGTAGGGTTATATAGTTTGGCAACGAATTCCAGGTTTTGCCAGTGAAGTTGGCAAACAGGGATTCACCAGCAGAGTTATTAGCTTTGTGGGTTTGGACCAGTAGTTTGTTGGCTGACCGTAGGGATCTTAGGTTTCTATATGGCTTAATAATATTTTTAAGTGAGGGGGTATCCTCAGAGTGGTACATAATTATGTGCGCTGTTAAGAGTTGATTGAATTAAATTAAGCTGGGCAGTTCTAGCCACTCTAGTTGTTTAAGGTTCTGGCAGTGGTGGGTTCTATAGGTGGAGCCAGTGGCGAATCTGGCAATATGATTGTAGCTATGGGACAGCTTGCCTAGTTCAGATTTGTTGAGGTCTGTGAGTACAGGTGAGGCATATAAAAGAGTAGAGAGTATGTGTGATCGAGCGATTGCAGTCCTAGCCAGTGGGGTTAAAAATGTCTTGTTTCTATACAGTGTTCCAAGCTTCTTATTGATGGTCTGTATGGTTTTGGTGACCTGTAGGTCAAATTTGAGATTATTGTCTATGATATCCCCTAGCAGTTTGGTGTGATTATCTGGGGAAATAGTGGTACCATTGTTAGATGTGACAGAGAATGAAAGTGTGGTGGATTCTACTAGTGGGAGAGAAAAGTAGAAGTTTAGTTTTATTGGGGTTCAGAAGTAGTCATTGGTAGGTGAGCCAGTTCTCGATAGTGTTAAATGTATTTTATGGGTTAGAATTTCTTTAATATGATTTCATTCATTCATTTTCTTTGATTTAAGAGCAAGTTTACGCAAGATTAAAGGGTTTACTGAATATGCCTGAAGTTTCATTTTTTCAGGTTTATTGAAACTTTATGATTTAGAATTTCAACATATTTTGTATTTAAGTTTTTAAAGTTCAACCTGACCGATAATGTCATTTTGGTTTTAGATTTAACTTTAGTGTGTATATTTTGGCCTGTAGTATGTTCAGTTCTTCATCCCATTCTCTTGTTTTATGAATCTATCAACTTGCAACTTTTGCAATTAAGTAAGACTTTAGTGAATCTCATAAAACAATGTCAGTTACTTCACCATTCATGTTTATTTCTAGGAAAGGTTTGATCTCTTTAACATACCAATCCTTGAATTCTTTTATTTTAATAATGTATGCTGGTAATCTCATGTGATGTATTATATTGTCAGTTTTTAAAATAATATTAAAGATTATAGCATTATAGTCTGATAATGGACATGAAAGTATTGAAACTTCTTTGATATGTAATAACAGATTGTTTGAGATGAAAATGTTATCAGTATTTGTTTGTGTTCCATAACTATATGAATAATGGGTAAATTGAAGTGAGTTTGTTTGCCTTAGCTCATATATATCCTTTAAATTCATTAGATTTACAAAATTTGTTAGGTGTTTGGCTGAAAATGTGATTCTCAGCTTTCTATCTGGTGTAGTCTTTGTCTGATAAAAAAGAATTAAAATCACGGGCCATTATGACCTCATCATTTATGTAATAGGCCATAGTATCTAAGTAATTTTTTGCATCATTAGCTCCAATCCCTGGAATCAAATAAGAGTTCACCAGTGTATATAATTTTCTATTCTACCTAATTATAACACTGCTTAAAATACCATTTTTATCAACATAGGTATGTTTTCATTTAGGCGTTATTGGTGACTTCTTTCATAAAATGAGAGTGTCTATTCTTTTAGCTCGAAAGCCAGAATCTGCCAGAACCAAATAATTCTTTAAAAAATTATATTTACATCTTTATTAACTATATGTGTTTCCTGTAGCAATACTGAGTTGTATGCAATTGCAAGTATTTTTATAGACTCAACCGCTTTAGTAGAATATTCAATCCATTCATATCAATAGATATGCATTTAAAATCAGACATTTATATAAAAAAAACAGGTATGATGAAGCTGCATTTATGCACATAACTTATTATGTAGCAATATGAAATCTTCAGCCATGGAGAAAACTTTTGAAACAAATAAAAAATTACCTAATAATATAACACTAAAACATTCTGCCATGGAATAACAAATTTCTAGTTTGTTGAAAAATACCAACAAACTACCTCTCAAACTCTCCATTATACTAACAAAGCTTAGCTCATGCTTCTGATTAATATTGTGTCTCCTTTTTTAGTATGCATCATATTATAAAGCCTGTCAGTGAGTAAGAAAAGTTAAACAGGTGTTCAGAATCGTTATTATAAGTTGACCAAACTGAATATCTCTACAATCATCTTTCCCTGTACCTCACATTATTTCCCTAGTCAACTATAGGGAGGAAGTCAGTTTTTATTTTCATATTTATTAATTTATAGGTCAGATATTCTTTTTCTTTCAGCTGCCCCCATTAGGGATTGCCACAGCAGAGCATCTGTTTCCATTTCTTCCTGTCCTCTGTATCTTGCTTGCTCTGTCACACCAACCACCTGCATGTCCTCTCTCACCACATCCATAAAACTTAACTTAGGCCTTCCCTCATTTTGTCTTACCTGGAAGCTCCATCCTTAGCATCCTTCTCCCACTATGCCTAGCATCCCTCCTCAACACATGTTCAAACCAACACAATCTCACCTCTCTGGCTTTGTCTCCAAACTATCCAACCTGAGCTGACCATCTAATATATTCATTTCTAATCCTGTCCATCCTCATCACACCCAATGCAAATCTTAACATCTTTAACTCTGCCACTTCCAGCTGACTCGTGTCTTTTCATCAGTGCCACCGTCTCTAACCCATATAACATAGCTGGTCTCACTACCATCTTGTAGACCTTCCCTTTCACTCTTATTGGTACCCATCTGTCACTAATCACTCTTGACACTCTTCTTCAGCCACTTCATCTAGGCTGCGCTCTCTTCTTCACCTCTCTTTCACACTCACCATTACTCTGAACTATGTATCCCTAGTATTTAAAGTCATCCACCTTTGCCAACTGTATTCCCTGCATCTTCACCATTCCTGTGTCCTCCCTCTCATTCACACACATATATTCTGTCTTAGTCCTGTTGACCTTCATTCTTCTCCTCTCTAGAGCATATCTCCACCTCTCCAGGGTCTTCTCAACATGTTTCCTACTCTCACTACAAAGCACAATGTCATCTGCAAACATCAAAATCCACATAGACTTCTGTTTGATTTTGTCTGTCAACCTGTCCATCACCATTGCAAATAAGAAAGGGCTCAGAGCTGATCCTTGATGTAATACCACCTTGACCTTGAAAGCATCCATCACTCCCACCACAGATCTCATCACTGTCACACTGCCCTTGTACATATCCTGTACCACTCTTACATACTTCTCTAACACTCCAGGGTTCATCATACAATATCACAACTCCTCTCTAGGCACCCTGTCATATGTTTTTTTCTAAGTCCACAAAGACACACTGCAACTCCTTCTGACATTCTCTATACTTCATATAATTTTATATTTCAGATATTTTATATTTCATGGGTCAGATGATTTTAGATTTTTTCTATTTTATTTATTATGTCTAAAGTTGTACATAGGATCATAAGTTCATAAATTTGTGCCAGGCTAACTGTCATTGTGGGCCATTCAAAGCCTAGCCAATTGCCCCATGTGAGAATAAGACCCTGCACATTGTGCGTATAAGGTCTACATCTTAACCACTATGCCAAACTCCCACTCTCTTAGACATTATTTATATTTTTTAACTATATACTTATTTACTTATTCTGATCTTTTTCTATTTCTGTTTGTATACTATGTCTTGTACTATTACTATATTCCTTGGTTTTATATTTTAGCTATAATCCTAGTGTAGAATGGCATATAATAGAACATTTATATTTCCCCTTATATATTTGATAGTCTTTAATCAAGTACTACTGGTAGAATCAGTCCTATTTTTTCCTTAAATGTTGTGTCTAATAGTATCTGAACAAACATCTGAAAAATCTTTCATTTTAAGATTCAAACTTTTCATAATAACTTGTTCTGTGATATTAAGTTTTATCATTAAAAAAAGACAATAAGAACAAAATCTTAAATTTTTTATCAAAAGTATCATTCTATAGGCTAATATACAAACTATTTTTGGTGTACTGCAAGCATTCAGTATTATTTAATCATTCACAGTGCTTTAAAACACAATTCACTGTCTTCTGCGTATTATCTATCTTGCATTCATTGACATGTTAGCATATGATTCAAAATGTTATGATTATTTACTTTTAGACATGAAGAAGTAACCTGGACAGTTCCTTGAGTTTTAGAACTCCTGCAGCATCTCAAATGTGCTCATGACAATAATCAAGCTGCTTTAAGCTTGTCCTCATGCGGGTCTATATTACAAGATTGAAACTTTAGTTAATCGAATAACTAAAGACTGATCTTGTAATATTGAAAACCAAAAACCTGAACAGTTGATTTAATGCAGGGAAAATGTGGAGCGATCTCAGAGTTGGCATATTTAGTTGGGTGTGTGTGTAGGGTTGAAGGCCCCCACTTGATTTGGGATTAAAGTTTTTTTTTTTTTCATGTGACCAAGGGAAATGTTTCCCTGTGTTAAATTGGCCGTTCGAGGTTTTTGGCTTTCGATATTACAAGATCGACCTTTAGTTATTCGATTAACTAAAGTTTCAATCTTGTAATATAGACCCCCTCATGAATAGGGTTTGCAAATAAACAGTTTATCAGCTACAATTCACACAAAAACATTCACAAGTGAATCCAAGCAACCTCTACTGTATATATTAACCCCAAACCCCTTCAAACCACTGAAAAACAATAAAAACATTTTCAAAGTATGTTAACTACTAAAACCTATTTTATTTAAAGAAATAACATTTAATGATTCAGTAAACACTATTTGTATGAGATGTTTAATATAAAGCAGACTGTTATTTTTTAAAGGAGACATAGCATATAAACTTGCATTAAAAGAATGACAGTTATGTGTTATCCAGGTTTAACTTGTAAAGGTATGAATGTTATTCTAATAATTCTAATAATAACTTTTATTTATGTAAAAAGCTATATTTTTTATACTTTGCTTTTAACATAGCATGTCTTTCCTGGGTGCTATTACATGTCTAGTATACTATCACACTACTGGACCAATTTAAAAACCTAGAATGTATCTCAACATGGTTCTTTAGTGTCATTTGCTGCATCTTGTAATATATTTATTAATACATTACTCAACTATACCAATATATCAGAAAGTGTGCCACATAACATAAGTTTCATCATAATAATGATTAACTTCTAATAATATGAATAGTTTAACTTTTAAACTCAAAGTGAAAATAATTACTTTAATTTCATATATAACTAAAATAAAGTCTAACATTTTAAAAAGGGAAGTAGTAATCATGTAAAGTAGGGAAAGAAAGAAACAAGTGATTTACCTAGTAAAAGGTAATGTGCAGCACCTGTTCATTAGTATTCAAGCACTTTTGTAAATTAATAAGGATTTATAACCATACCATGCAATATATGGATTTTGATTTATCCATAAGTTTTTTACTGTTTTTGTATTTTATGTTGCATTTCTCTTCAAGGAAGTTGATAGATTCCAGTTCATTTCTTCTGTTTTTCTAGGGTTTTATTTTTCTGTATAAAGTCCATTGCATCTTCCCAAGTATTAAATATCTTCTTTCATTCAGGAAGGTGAACTCTTATTTTTACTGGAAACAAGACTTGCACTTTAATATTGTTTTTCTTTTAAGCTTTTAACAAATGACACACATGCTTTTCTCTTCAACATCATTAATACAGAATAGTCATTGTCAAATGTTATAGTATTTCCTATCATTTTAACTGGATGATTTGTCCTTGCAGCTTTTAAGACTAAATCCTTATGCTGACTTGAGAAAAAGCTTACAATCACTGACCTTGGTGAAGGGTTTTTTTTTTTTTTTTTTTTTTTTTTATAAAGATGAGTGATCTATGTGCCCTTTTGAATCCAAAGGAAAAAGCTTCAGGCAGGTTGAAAGATTTAGGCAGCCATTTATTAAGGAATTGAATCATATTGTCTCCCTCTTCTTTTTCAGGAATCCCGTAAATCCTGATGTTATTCCTCTAGATCTGTGCTCTAAGTGTTTCATTTTATCCTGGAATAAGTTGTTTTGTTTCAGAAGAAATTCAATGTTATTCTCCTTTTCAAGTAATCATACATTGCCTCCTCCATACTCGAGATTTGTGATGATTATTGTTTAAGAGACTCACTCAGCACTGCAACTTTTTTTTTTTTTTTACATTACTCACTGAAATTGTCAATTTTGTTTTCCAATGTATCTATCTTTACAGATAACTCACTGATGTTACTTAGTATAGAATGAACTCACTGATGTTACTTCGTATATCCTGTATGCCTTTTTTTTCATAGTACTGTCCTGTATACTGGGCTTAAAGTTGCTCATTTTCTGACAATTACTTTCTTCTAGTTTTCTTAACAGGAAAAAGCAATTAAAACAGTTTCAAACTTGTTATTTTTTGTAGTAAAATTTTCAGCAAATGTTCAACTATAAATCCATGAAGTTTTGAAATGTTCTATTTGAGTCTTTTAGTACAAATCCTGTCAAAGATGTTAAAATGAAGCAGAGCTATAAAGCAGTGCTGTTAACTGCTCACCATCTCGGCCATGTCAAAGGGAAAAGGAGTTTTAGTAACATAATCTGTTGGATTAGGATTAGGGTTAGCACACATGAGTAAGGTGGGCAAGGGGGCTTTCCCTAATCATAACCATAATTCTACTCCTGCCCCTAACCCTAGCTTTACCCATTATATTATTAAAACCCTTTCCCTAACAGTACCACTACACCAGACAAAAGGATGCAAAGTATACACAACACCAAACATGCAAGACAGTGTATCTGGCCCTTTACATAACCATAACCCATGAACACTTGTTCATACACACCGACCACTATAACCATTTCAGTCATTCATTTTCTAGCATACTCCTATTTACAAACAATATAAAAGGAGCATTCATTCAAATGTGTTTTTGATATTTTGTGCTTTCAGTGATTTTCACCACTCCAAAACTTTTCAGTAAAATATGCTTTAGATATTTTGAGCTATAACCATTATGATATGTGTATATATTGCATTTGGAAATGAATTCTCACCTGACTTACAGATCACTTCAGTGCTAATGCCCTACATACCAATGCCTGGTTAGTTTATGCATCTTCTACTTCTAAATATTTATTTTTCAGAAATAAATGATTTGCAACATAAAACTTTATTAGAGAAAAGAGGTATGTTACATTAAGAAAATATTGAAGGAATAAAAAGATTCAGTTAATTAAATATTTTAGTATTCATGGTAGTTATTTTTACAAGCTTTCCAGACTGGTAAAAGTAATTTATTAAGTAAAGAAGTCACTATGCTTAAGTATTTTTTTTCATATTTTAAGAACTTCTAAAGCCAGCCTTTGCTGAAGCACTTGAATGTTTGTTTCTGAATACAAAGTAAGACAGAAATGCTGAAGAATGTAGTTATGTATTACTGCATGTTTTAAGAAAGTACTGCAGTGAAATGTGAATTTTCTGCTGTGTTTTGTGACCATATCTCAGGGTTTATTTCCAAAGTTTCTTTACTTGTCATTACTTTTGTTCTGATTCGGTCTCCATTTTGATTTAGGTGTGCAATCTTGGTCAATAGCTCTTTGTGTTTCTATCTGACTGCCCTGAGGGTTTAACTTTAGAAAAGCCTTTCATCCTGGTGGTATAAAGGAATTAATTACATTTCTGCTGTTTTATGCCTTCACTTGTGGGTGGCTACAAGAATTTCTGCATGTAAGCCATTTGGAAATCCAAAGCTGATATAAGTATATGAAGTTGATTTAAAGGGTTCCTATTACCTGATTGAACAGTTAGGTTAGTGAATACCTAAACATTGATCTGGTAATAGTGTAAGCAAAAAACTAAAAACGGCTGATTTAACACAGGGAAAGAATTCCCTTGGCCGTTATGTGGATTTTGTCCCTTTCCCCACTGTAGAGTGATCTTGGAGTTGGTATATTTAGTTACAGGGATGTGGGGGTGAAGCTCCCCCCACTTCATTTTGGTTGAAACATTTTTTTTTCCAGCCAAGGAAATTCATTCCCTATATTAAATCGGCCGTTCACTGTTTTAATTTTTCGATATTACCAGGTCGACGTTTAGGTATTTGTTAACCTAAACGTTTGATTGGGTAATATAGATGCGATTTAAGTATATATATTTTTTTGCTCTGTCACAGTAATATTTAACAATCCTGTGCTGCTCTTAAGTTGTAGTTTTTAACAGTATTCTGCAGGATTTTGTGAACATATCTCAGGGTTTATTTCCAAGGTTTCTTTACTTGTCTTTACCTCTGTTCTGATTCAGTCTCCATTTTATTTGTAAAGCTGATTTAAGTATATTTTTTGCTCTATTTCAGAGATATTTAACAATCCTGTACTGGTCTTAGGTTGTAGTTTTTAACAATATTCTGTTGTGTTTTGTGAACATATCTCAGGGTTTAGTGCCAATGTTTCTTTACTTCTGTCCTGATTCAGTCTCCATTTTTTGTAAAGCTTATTTAAGTATATATTTATAGTTCTGTTTCAATGATATTTAACAATCCAGTGCTGCTCTTAGGTTATAGTTTTTAACAGTGTTCTATTGTGTTTTGTGAACATATTTCAGCATTTAGTTCCATGGTTTCTCTATTTCTATTCGGATTCAGTCTCCATTTTTTTCTCCTACGCACTCACCCAATTGCTGTTGTGTTCTTAAAAGTTGGTGGCTTGTGAGTTGCCCACCTCTACTATAAATTTGATATTAGACACTCCTCCCAGTCCCATCGCATCAGCTCATTCTATTGTGTACAGTGAGATCATTTGGGAAGGCCCACCCTTAGTTTCTTAACCTTGAATTATCTTCTGTTTCCTCCCTTCCTACTTAACAAAAAAAAAAACTAAACATTTTATTCAGCTGCTTTTACTGTTTTTGTGTCTCCTCCTACTTTATTGCTTTATCTTGCTTTTTACTGCTTGTTCTTTAAGAGTTCAATTGCATTTATTCTGCTAAATTTTTACTGGTTATTAGTAACCTGATTAAATAGTAATTGTAAGTGTCTACGATTTAGTTACAGGACTTGGGCTTCAGACCAGTTATTTTACATTAAGAAGGTTTGTGGTCTGCACTCTTGTGAGAGGTTAGGGTTGCCTCTGCCCTTCTGAGCTGGGAATTGCTGGGTGATGGCCTATTGTGCCTGTTGTTCTAAGTGTTTTTGTTCTGGTTTAAGCACTTGGGTTCCAAATCACTAATTTTACATTAGGCAGATTTGTGGCCTAGACTCTTGAGGCAGAAAATTATAGCTACACCCTTCTAAGCTAGGAATTGCTGGTTGAATGCTCATTGTGTCTGTTATTCAGAAAGTATCTTAGTTCTGGTCTAAGCACTTGGGCTCCAAACAGCTACTTTACATTGGAAGGACTGGGGTCTGGACTCTTGTGGCAGGAGAATGTGGCTTACACCCTTCTAAGCTGGGAATTGCTACTGAAGACTTATTGTGCCTGTTATTCTAAGTGTCTTTAATCTAGTGTAAGCACTTGGGTTCCAAACCAGTTACTTTACATCAGGAGGATTTTGATCTAAACTCTTGTGGCAGGAAAGGACAGCCTATACCCTTCTGGCTGGAAATTGTTGGTTGAAGTCCTATAGTATCTGTTACTCTGAAGTGTCTCTGTTCTGACTTAAACATTTGTGCACCAAAACCAGTTGTTTCACATTAGAAGGGTTTGTTGTCTAGAGTCTTGTGGCAGGAGAGTGTGGCCTACACCCTTTTGTGCTGAGAACTGCTGGTGAATTGCTGCATTATTTAAACTGCTTTCTGCTGTTGTGACTGTGATTTTATGCACTTTGAATTTCTAGTACCTCTGCATTTTATAGCATTGGTTAGATTCAGTCTCACTGAATTTAGACTGTTTGGTATCACTTGAGCAATAAAACCAGCTTTTCACTGAGATACTGTAATTTCTGAAGCATCTGATGCATCTAATTAACTATAAGTGCTTGTTTTCATGCTAATATTGCACTTGTAATTTGTATTTGCATTTCAATGTCTGTTTGAATTGTCTGAACTATTTGTTGTCACATTTTACTATACATGTTACTAATTCAGCTGTAGCACTGCCCAGTTCCAAGTTTGCTATTTCTGGGTCTGTTTTGAAGCTTCTGAGCATCAACTTCAAGCCACCTTTGTTGGTGAAGGCCCTTTTGCACCATTATGTGAAGTGAGTGCAGTCTGGGTCCCATCTAATTGAGGGTGATTGGAGAAGAGCTCAGAGAGAGCATTCTTATTGGCTAGTTTGAGCTATAAAGGGTAATTTTTCTTATTTTATTTAAGCCCTGCGTTTGCACTTCTTTGCATGTATTACTCCATCATGTACTGCAGTGTAGTGATGGTTACCATTTGTGGTTATAAACACAAATGTTTTGTTTGTTAAATTTTTCTTTAGCACTTTGCTTGTGGTCTTCCAGAGGTTTTCTGTGGCCCTGCTCTACTGTCAGGTGGAACACTAAGTCTAGCCTCAGAGGTAACAATACATCTCTCACCCACTAGCCACTCCTGTAATCTCTTTTTCTGATCATATATATTTACCTAATACTATGGAAGGGCAATTTCCCATAATTTCTCCAGCCAACCTGGTTGACATGGGCATCCTGAGACAGTGTAACAATTCCCTCATGTTCACCAACAACCCTTTACTTCTAGTCCACATAAACACAATGTGTGAGAGATGCAACCATATTAATAACCTTGACTCCATGCTCTCTCACACACCAGTCAGTATATATGACAATTAGGAGGTTGCCAGCATACACATGTCACCTCCTGCTCCGCCCATACCCACATCACACATCCCTACATATGCGGAGGTCCTCACCAAAAACATACCTAAACACCAGAGACCTCCCAAAGGCAAACACAACCACGCTACACATAATACTTCCTCTGCAGAACTCATCCCACATAATAGCTCAGGAACCAGTGTCCCACAGGTCAAACCTTTAAGGCAAAACACAAAATAAAACATATTAGTCATAGTTGATTCCATTGTGAGACACACTGATGTCCCTCTCACCAGGCTGGATAAGGAAATGGTCACAGTCAGCTGTCTGTCAGGTGCAAGGATATGCCACATCATACATGCACTCATGTCTCTCAACAACAAGTACTGTTATGACTCTGTTATAGTCCATGTTGGTGTGAATGATTTGAGATGTCCCTCTCTGGACTATATGAAGAGAGACATGCCTGAGCTGTTGGACTATGTGTCTCAAGAAGGAATGTCCCTAGCCTTAAGCAACATTTTATCTTCACCTAGGATGATGCCTCAATACAAACAGAAATTATTGACTTCAACAATTGGCTTAGCTTCTGGTGTAGTTCTAAGGGGATCCACTATCTGTCAGCCTGGGATGTTCTTCATCTGTCACTCCTTGAATTTTGACTGCTGGCTAAGGCATTTGCCACCCCCATAGTGTTCTAGGCAGTGTCTCAAGGACAAAATTCCCAATGTAAAAACTCCATGTAAAAACAACCTCAAGGTTATGCTACTAAACACTAGGAGTGTCAACATGAAAATGCACTCACTGGAAACTGTCCTCACCTTGGAAGAAACAGACATTTTTGCAGTCATGGAGACCTGATTCAAGGCTGTGGAGAGCACTCCAGGCATACCAGGTTACACCTCCTTCCACAAGTTCAGACCTCAAAGTTCAGACCTCAAACTGAAGGCTTGAAAACTAAAGGAGATGGTATATCAATATTCATTAAAGATAAATGCATCTCCAGTTTGGTTAAACAGTATGACTGCCTGGAGGCATTTCAGATGCAATTAACTGTTGGTAGGACAACTATTCAAGTCATTGCCAGCTATAGGACCCTCTACATGATTCAAGACACCCAAACTGCCAATTTGGATCTACTTGAGTTTATCAAAATACATCCAAACACCATGGTTGTGGGTGACCTTAACTACCCATCCATTGACTGTGTAAATTACTTGTGCTCAAACTCACTTGCCCAAAGGTTCCTTGACTTTGTTAACTTCAATGCCCTGGACCAGCTGTTGACACCTCCCACAAGGGGTGCCAACATCGTGGATCTGGTGCTTCCTAATATGGCATACCAAAGTAGCAGCCCCACTGAGGCCCTCCCAGGTGAGATCTGACCACAAACTGGTCTTATTCAAAGTAACTATCCCACCTGACCACCCCCCCAGCAGCAACTAAACTAAACCACTTCTACAAAGCAGATTATAACTTTGTATGGGATGGCATAAATAGCTTCACTGCACCTCCTCCCTCAGATGGAACTGGTCCCAATGCTTTATATGAGCACCTGTATACTTGCATTGTCTCGGCTGTACCTGATAGGACCAAAACAAGTTCCTCAAGGAAGAGCAAAACTGTCTGGTGGATAACTCCCATAAACCAGCTTTACAATAAGAGGAAAAAATTGCTGTCTAAGATTAAGAGTGAGTGTGCCCTCCTAAACTGGAAACACTCACTCCTCAGCTTAAACAAACAAATAAGCCTTCTTGAGAAGTCCTCCAAAGCAAACTACAAGTCCAAATTAGCTTCCTCAACAAAGAAGAAATACAAGGCATTCTATAGTTACATCTGTAACCTAAAAGGAAAGGCCCAGATTTGTGTCCAACTGGTAGTTAATGATACCACATTTACTGAGCCTGTGGACATAGGTAACCTGTTGGCCAACAGGTTCTGTAAAAACCACACTACCCTGTCCCTGCCACACTTACCCCATGACATCCCTACCACCTGTCTCCTACCTTGTATCTCTAAAGAGCAGATCATAAATGCCCTCTCTAAGGCCAAACACATACCATTTACGGGACCTGATAACATCCCAGTCTGCATCCTACATGGGCTCCAACATAAATTATCAAAAACATTGGGTACTCTTTTCAATCATAGTCTAAGCACTGGCTTTGTACTAGATAATGGAAAACAGCCACCATTATTCCCTTCCACAAAGGTGGTACTTCCACTGACCCTGGAAGCTATAGACCTATTAGCCCGGCTAGACTTATCTGCAAGGCCATGGAAAGAATCATCATGGACTTTAAAAACAAAGATATAGGTAATCTTCAAACACATGACCCTATCCAGTTTGGATATATCAAAGGGAGATCATGCCTGTTAAACCTGGTGGACTTCTTTGAGACAGTCACCAAGGCCCTGGATGAAGGCAAATATGTCCATACAGTCTACCTGGACTTAGCCAAGGCATCTGACACTATCCCCCACTCAGGCATCATTGACAAAGTCTAACTAGGCATCAACCCTTATATCATTAGATGGATCACAAAATTGCTCACTGATAAAACTCATATAGTCAAATAGGGGACTCTATCTTCAACAGCAGTCTTGTAACCAGTGGTTTTCCACAGGAATCAGTCCTAGGACCTCCACTGTTTGGAATCTATTTCTTCGAAGTACAAGCAAAAACTAAAGGTCTGTGGCTGACAAAGTTTGCTGATGACTGCAAACTGGGGAGGTCATAAAATCTCCAAATTATGTCAACATCCTACAAGAGGGTCTTATACAAACAAATGATTGGTGCCAAAGTCATGGCCTTAAACTCAGTACAAAAAATGTATTATCATTCCTTTCAGTAAAAGTGATGTTCTTGCTAACTACCACATCAATAGCAACACCTTAAGTACACACTCAATGGTGAGAGACCTGGGCAGACAGGTTGACAGCAACCTTACCTTTGACCACCATGTCTCCACAGTGGTAAGAAGTGCATTCTATATTGCTCATCTCATAAGTAAAGACATTGCCTCCAAAAAAAAAGAAGTTATAACCTCCATGTAATCTTCTCTCACCAGGCCAATAATTGAGTACAATACCTCTTCTGGTATGTACCTTTCCAAGCACCTGTAGCAATTGGAGGAACCACAAAGGTTCCTCACAAGGTAAATTCAATGTCTTCACCATCTGTCCTATGGGGAATCATCTGAAATCACTGTCACTTTATTCTGTTTCATACAGACTACACAGAGGTGATCTCTGCTTTGCATACAAGGCAATCTCTGACTCTGGTTTAGTGGAAATGCTGCATATCTGTAGGTCAAATGGTACATGGTTTACTCACTCTAAAGACCTTAACCTGATACGTGACATTAATAAAACCTGCTGGAGGGACAGATTTGTCTCCCAGAGGTTACCACACCTTTGGAACAGACTCTCACTTCATGTCAGAGTACCTCTTTGTCCTTCTTAAATGTAATCTGGATGGTTGGATGGGCAACTGTAAATTCACTCCAGGGGTTTCACTTGTGTCCCTCTCGGACAGGGGCAATCATGCAAATAAGGTTAAGAACTTGGCTAGGCTTGTAAGAGCACTAAGACCATTAGCCTAGTAATGTTCTATGATCCTGTGATCTTATGTTTCTCTTAGAATCACCTTGCTCGGTGTATTCCTTCAGTGGAGTGGGATTTGATGAGTTTTTGTTAGCCCTGCAGTTTGAATACAAGTATAAGTCTGTTTCAAAGGTGTGGTAAGACCTTGAATTTACCTTAAAAAAAGACTTATCAATTTTTCTTTTCTGTTCATTAGTTAATTTATGTATATTTTCCTTCAAAAATATCAGTTAGTGCATTATTATCATCTAAGTTTGCCTCCATTTTATTAATTTTCTATAATATTTACTAAAACATTGTAATATATCATTTAGATTCATTATTTTGATGTTTTCACCTCTTTATATACAATATCTTTAATGTGAATTATTTTCTTCATATTTTGTTCATATTTTTGATCTATGGCTATTCTATATAGATTATTTGGGTTTACTGAATAAAACTGTAGTTTAATTTTTATCAGCTTGATTGAAATCTTGTGTTGAAGTATTTTCTGACATTTATGATTCAGCTTTTTTAACTCTATCCCCGGGATTCATGAAGTTCGGCGCAAGGACGGTATTAGCCTTGCGCCGAGCATGCGGCATAGAGATGGTGCAGCAGCACCATATGCATATTAATGAAGGCACACTGCTGTACTGTCCACATGCACAGGAAATGTGCGCGAGTGTAGGGGGCGTGTTTAAGCACTGCACAGAGGTGTGAACATGTCGGCTACAGTCACGCAACCTAAAATGCTGACTAGTGCAGCCTGCCTCTAGTAGTAATCACTCCTGTCAGTGTCCGTGGATACTGAAATGTATGCAAAGTAAACAAGAGAGTTCCGTGAACACCAAAATAAAATCACAGGAGTAAACACAAGCACATAGCTGAATGTTGAGCCCCCGTCCCTCAAACAATTACATTTAAAACCCTGTGTCTGTATTTCATTGTAGTGTTGATTTTTATACCAAGTGGAAGTGAAACACAGTGTGTTTGCACGCCGCTGCCATTTGCTAAGCCTAGCCCAATGGTCAGAGCATTCGCTTAATATCTGCCCATTCGCGGTCTGAGTCGTCCTTGTCTGGACGGCCCAAAAATGAATGGGTATAACCTGGGTCAACCTACCATGTCATGAAAGATAAGTACCTGCATGTACCTATGTGCTTGAAGTACAGCATGTGGAAGACCAAATATGCTAGGGTTCACCTCAAAACCATAATGGTACCAGAGATA
The DNA here is from genome assembly GCF_019279795.1 of Protopterus annectens. Taxonomy (NCBI): domain Eukaryota; kingdom Metazoa; phylum Chordata; order Ceratodontiformes; family Protopteridae; genus Protopterus; species Protopterus annectens. The sequence goes on along the minus strand of NC_056738.1, from coordinate 548,565,983 downwards.
TGTAGAGTAGGCAATGTGTACCACTGTCTGTGCCATGGGCTAACATCCAGAGAAGGGATGGATGGTGTGTATGTGGATTTTGGGAGGGTGATGGGTAATGTAATAATCTGCCAAGGGGAGACTGGGTCGGATGTACAATACACTGGAAGTGTACCAGGGTGCAGTGGGAGAATCCAAAAGGAAACTAAAGAACATACATTCACATCCCCAATACACCCTGTCAGGTCATATTGCAGAACACAATCCCACAAACATATGAACATTAAAATGTATGATATACATGTACAGAAATGGTACTGACTCACACCACATAATGGTGTGGCCTGAACTGAGCCATCCAACCCCTACACACCTGGATACATAATTGAATACCCATCATACCCTCCACAGCACATCCCCCCCTTACTGAACGTCCACCAAAACCACCCATACTTGGGCTGCTAGCTTGGGCCAGCCATATCTGCATATAGTGCCCCCTACCCACAACTAGTAGGCAGTCTCACTCTATGCAGTCTCAGGCCTGCAAACTAGGTATCCCATGCATGTATAACCTTCCCTCATTTTCATATAGCCAAAAGAATGGTGTCATTGGTGTTCACAATTTTTGGACATCCCTCGTGGGATAAGTGTCTGTTCTCAAGATTAGACATGGTGGCACAACACGATTTCCACCCCCATTGACATCCAGACACAAGTCAGATTAGCAGTACTTGTCCACAACCCTGTTCAGCCTCCACCCAGTCCTGCAGAACCTAAGAACTGGGATTAAACACCTGACCATGATGCATGTCTCCCCACATGCATTATCGGGAATATATACCTTTCACATGTTCCCAAGAAGCTTTCCCATAGCCATCTTCCAAATAGTACACATCCACAAATTGTATACCCTGTCCAGGTTTGATGTCGTAATGACGCACACAACCCTTGTATACAAACGGTACAGGTCCCTCCCAGATGCGGGTGTTATATACATATACATGGGCATGTATAACCCCAGATATGTAGTCATATATCTATAAATGTAAATACTTATATTTGCATAGCTACACATCACACATACATGCATATAAGTAGTTGTCAAGTATGTGTCCTATTCATAAACATGTATACTTGCAAATGTGTACGTATGTCTCTCAGAAACATATGAACATTAACATGTACTATACATATATAAACCAACCGACTGTCACATTTGTTGCCAGTAGTGTGGAATGCCTGTAGTAAAGTCATATATCCTAACTACCATCCATGCAGAATGTATCGCGGATGGTTTAGTGGTCAAACCAGTGACTATGGTGTTTCTGTTCCTGGGTCCAAGCCATGTAAGGGCTGCTAATTTAATATGATACCCAGAATAATGGCTGTTGGATATTGGGTGAGTAAGGCACATTTAAGCAGACGTAAGCAGGTATGCGCAGCGGTCATTCAACAGTATAGGAAATGTAAATAAGCATGTAGTTGTATATGCATGTGTATGTACAGACAGATTTTATATATATATGCATGAAGAATGAACATGGTCATAATAAAGCATTCATAACGAATGCAAAGGAAAACAGCAGTGGAACCCCTGTATTATATAGTGCTGTCATATCCAGCTGGCCAGAGGTGAGCAAACCTCCTGCATCTCCAACCACAGGTAGGACGCTAACAGTGGGACTATCTTTGTCCACATGCTAAGTCTGACTTTCAAACAGGTACAGGGCAGTCCCAGTATCCAGTCAGACGAGCCAAAAACCAGAAAACTATTTGAACACCCTGACCATTATATGAACGCATGTTCCAGGACTATAAGCTTGGGATGTCTGAATATACTTGGAGTGAGTCAACATGCAGGATGGGTCTAGAGTGGTAGGGAGTAGCGCATGTGTAGTGGTGTGGTTTTTCCAACTGGAGAATGGATGACTGCTGTGTTAGTGAAGTGTTGCGGCATGTGTTCGGGTAACTATGAACCATGGGTATACATGCAAATGAAGCAGCACAGCAATAGTGTAGTGGTTAGAGCATCCACCTAATGAGCAGACGTTGCCAGTTCGACTACAGCACACACCATTTACAACGCAAAATCCGTATACGAGCTTATTCTGACATTTTATGCTATATAATGATATAATACCATTGAAATGTGAACTGGAGTGACATATCAAAGTAAGAATGGAGAAGGTGTGTGCGTGACGTGAAGCAGTGGTGAAATATGGCAAAACGGAATACCACGACTGAAAACTGTTGTATTTACCCTTTGTCCAATGGCCCTTGGTCTGGCCAGCAACACAGTAAACCGCCTCGGCAAGGCTCGACACCAGGACCCTACACACCACAACCAATGTGATTTACCACTAAGCCACGGCAGTTATACTTAACTCTGATGTTATCACAAACATAGCAGACAGCACAGTCATTCAACAGTCTGATCAAAGTAAATAATCATGTAGATGTATATGCATGCATACGTACAGATATATATATATCTGTAAAGAAAGAACATGGTCCCAATAAAGCATTCATAATGAATGCGAAGGAAAACAGAAGTGGAACTCCCGTATTATTTATTGCTGTCATATCAAGCTGGCCAGGGGTGAGCAAACCCCCTGCATCTACAACCACAGGTAGGATGCTACCAGTGGGACTAACTTTGTCCACGTGCTAAGGCTGACTGTCAAACAGGTACAGGGCAGTCCCAGTCCGACGAGCCAAAAACCGGAAGACTATTTGAACATCCTGACAATTATATGAATGTATGTTCCAGGACTATAAGCTTGGGACGTCTGAATATACTTGTAGTGAGTCAACATGCTGGACAGGTCTAGAGCGGTAGGGAGGGGCACATGTGTAGTGGTGTGGTTTTTCCAGCTGGAGAATGGATGATTGCTGTGTCAGTGAAGTGTTGAGGCGTATATTTCGGGTAACTATGAACCATGGGTATACATCAAAATGAAGCAGCACACCAATAGTGTAGTGGTTAGAGCATCCGCCTAATGAACTGGCATTCACGGTTCAAGTTCAACTATAGCACATATCATTTTCCATATGGAATGAATGTTTGTCTGCTGTAAAACTGACATAATAACATGTACAAGTGAACTTGAGTATTGCATGGGACTTTTATCCAAATCCATTCGATCAAAGTGGTACTGTCATAACGAATAAGACACAAGCAAGCACAAATAAGCAGCAGTAGACATATATAACAAACAGTAAGCAAATCTGAGTGCACTTGTGTGGGTGTAAGCAGTGCCCAGCATAGGGAATGTATATAAGTACATATATATATATATATATATATATACACACTCACACACACACACACACACACACACACACACACACACACACACACACACACACACACACACACACACACACACACACACACACACACACACACACACACACACACACACACACACATATATATATATATATATATGAAGAACAAACATCGTAACAATAAAGCATAGAAAAGGAATGAGAAGGGAATCAACAGCAACTATAGTATTATATAGTGCTGTCAGCGTATGTCATATCAAGCTGGCCAGGAGTGAGCAAAGCACTGCTACTCACACCACAGGCAGGGATTTACCAGTGGGAGTAACATTGTTGATCTGCTAAGTGGACTTTACAAACAATCAGAGGGTAGTCCCCAGTGGGACTACCAAAAATTGACAGCATATTTGGATCTCTGTCCATTACACAAGCAAGGGCTGATATGTTCAAGGACTAAATGGTGGGAGAGCATGATAATACATGTGTTGGGACAACATACATGTATGGCCCCTAACGCTGGGGGGAGGGCAATGTGTGGAGGTGTGTCATGGCCGTGAAAGCAACTGGATAATGGATGGATTGTGTGTATGTCGAATTCAGGTGGGGTCAGGGAACCATGGGTATGTGAGTATGGATCCAGGCGTGTCATGGTTGGATGGCCTGGTTCTAACTGGACCACCTCGTGGAGGCCAGTGAGTCAGTTGTAAGTATTTATGCATACAGACATGCATACATCTATATGTAGATGTACATTCCCTGTAACATATCCATTCTATTTGCAGACATAAACATGAGTGTGCCCTTACAAACTTCAACAGTAGATAGAATCAAAGGTAGTGCATAAGAGGGAAGGGCCGAAATTGCTAAAATGCAGAAGTGTGTACAATGTCCGAAGTCAGTGCTGTGCTGAATAAATCAGATGTGAGGACTGTCTCACACAGGGAATTATCCCTGTGATCTGTCTGCAATGGCAACTCCAAATACTAAACCGGTCTATTTGTAAATGAAACACGCCAAACACATACATAATTAGTTCTCATGTGTAACGGTAATGCTACCATATAGTCAGACTAATTAATTCATTGTAGTGTCATGTTAACGGGAGTAAGTATGTAAGGAAGTAAGAGTCTAATCTTGACATAAAGACAACTGTGTCCCATGTGGAATAACACAAATATTGCTATTAGTGTCCTATTGGTCACTCATGTCACCAATGTTTGTGGACTAAACATTAGGGATTCCTGAGGATACATGTAGTGAGTCAACCGATGGGGTGGGTCTACAGGGGTAGGGAGCAGCCAATGTGTACTGGTGTGGATACACCATGAATCCAACTGGAGAATGGATGACTGCAGTGTTAGTGAAGTGTTGGGGTGGGTGATTGAGGAAGTAGGAGACATGGGTATATGGGTATATATGCAACTGAAGCAGCACAGTAATAGTGTATTGGTCAGAGCATTCACCTAATGGACAGGCATTCATGGTCCGCGTCCCACACTAGCACATATAATTTACCATGTGGAATGTGTATATAAACATATTTACACATCGTATTGCTGTACAACCTACATAAGAACATGTACATGTGAACTGGAGTACTGCGTTAAATATGTAATTAATGTCATTCAATCTCAGTGCTAGTTACATAATGAATAAGTTACTATTAAGCAGGAGTAAGCACAAATATGCAGTAGTAAACATATCTAAGCACCAGTAAGCATGTTTAAGTGCGTTTGCACGGGGGTACACTTCCGTTAATGGGGCAACACTGTTAATGCAGTTGCTGACCTCCGAATCCAGTGTCAAACCGCGTATTTGTATTAGTGTGTAAAATGTAGAAGTTACAGTTGTTCTCAGTTTATGTTTACATTATATCCATTTAACTGATTTACACACAACTGTTAACATTAACATCCAAACCACATGGCTTGAGGATGGAGTCGAAGCTGAGCACCCGCATTGAAAGTGTTTGCCCGAAAGCAGCATAGTGCATAAACAAAGACAAAGGCCTACTATTACAGCAGTCTTGCCATTATAGGGAAAGCAGGCATTGTAGAAAATGTTTTCATTGTCAAATACCTGTCCTCAACATCTCTAATTATACTAACTCAGCTTCTTTAAGCCACAAGGATGCGATTACAATCAGTAAACAGTGATCATTTGTTTGTTAAGAGTGTCAGGCATGGATTTAGGAAGGCATCGCTAAGCCCGGAAATAACTGTTTACGATGTATACATCTGTTCATAGGTTCATAGGTTCATAGGTTCATACTAGGCTATCTGCCCGAGGGCATTTACAAGCCTAGCCCATAGATTTGTGGCTTAAGCCACCCCTTTAGTATGGGGAACTATACCCATTATTTTGCTGTGCCTCTGTTGAGCAGTGACACTGAGGTAATCCCTGGGGTATATCTGCGATCTCCCATCCATTGGTCAAGATTTCTCTTGAACAAGGCCAGCGAGGTGCTCTGCCTCACATATACCGGGATTTTATTCCACAGCATAGGGAGTCTTTGGGTGATGAATCTATCCCTCCAGCACGTCCTATTAATAGCCGTGTCAAGGTTTAAGTCTCCGCCCTTGTGGCTCTGACGGATCTAGATTTTTGAGGTGAAGCATATTCATCAAATCTGGGTTTGACATGGCCTTGTATGTTAGGCAAAGGTCACCTCTGAGCAAGCGACTGAATAGAGCTGGAGTTCTTTCAGTCGGGCAGCATAGGACAGATGTTTGAGACCCTTTATCCTTTTGGTGAGGAACTTTGTGGCCTCCAGCTGCTGCAAGTGTCGGGTCAGATACATTCCGAATGGGGCATTGTATTCAATCATTGGTCTGATGAGTGATGAGTATAGGGAGACTATGACCTCCCTTGATCTAGATGAGAATCCCTTCATGATAAGGTGGGCAATGTAGAAGGTCTTCCTAACTACTTTAGCTACATGGGTGTCGAATGACAGACTACTATCAACCTGGGTCCCCAGGTCCCTGATAACTTCTTCTGTACTCAGTGGATTGCCACCTATTTGGTAGCTAGGGGTAACCTTGTTTTTCCCGAAGGGTATGTTGCTAATGTACAAGGCATTTACATAATTAATCCAAGTTGAAGCCTAATCCTAACAACTTGTGTCTTGTAAGCCCTTCACGGCAAACATATACATAGCAATTTCACTGTCTTTTAATCATCATTTCACAGGCCTCACAGAGGACTGAAACTGTCTAATTACAAATGGTCAGCATAACGACGTCTTTGTAAACTGTAAGCATGGGCAGTTACTTCATGTTAGGCATTTCATGCAGTGTACATATCACCATGTCATGACTAATTAACAGAAGAAAGGAATGTCATGTTATTTGCAAGTATTTCCTTATTACTGATTTCCTGTGTGACTTACTGGGGCAACACTTTAAAGCGATCGCTCTGCTGTAATGTAGTACCTTAACATGTCTGTCAGGCAGACATGTGTAAAAGTAGATTAGTCACTTGGTTAAACATTTAATTATTAACACAAGCATTTTATACCGACGTGCTCAACAGGCATGTTAATGAGCTGCATTACACCTAAATGATTGCATTAATAGTGTTGCCCCAATAACGGAAATGTACCCATTCAACAGTATAGCACATGTATTCAATTACGTAGATGTATGTGTGTTAATGTCCATATATATATATATATATATATATATATATATATATATATATATATATATATATATATATATATATATATATATATATATATATAAATACATACATACATAGATATAGATTATATATCCCAAGAACAAACTTCATGACACCAAAGCATTAGAAAAGAATGAAAAGGAAAACACCTGCAACTCCTGCATTATGTTATGTACTGGTGTTAATTCCAAGGCAAGTGTGTTTCTGTCTGACACATGGGTTCAGACTGTAGTCTGGGTAATAATAGGGTTGCTGACATTACTCACCAGGCCTATTGCCAAACATATGGGTATGTCTCGCCAACCCAGTCACTTGGCTGATTGTGACATATATGGCCACTATAAAGGAAACTACAAAACACGCTCCCCAACACATCCAGTGGCTAGACACTCACAGCCACCAACACACAGGATATGACTGACAAACACACACACTTACTATGCCTCAGAATAAGACACCTATCTAACTACTTTAACACACTACAGCATTACGCAGTTACCGAACACGCTACCGAGATTACTGGGTTACAGCAGTCCGAGAGGTGTATTTCTAGGTGGGTGACATCTGCAGCCTTGCCAAAGTTGAGTACATGAATTGTACGGACTGTGAGTAGCCTAAAAAGCATTTCTGTCTACACAGTCTGAGACAGACACACACACACAATTGGCAAGTCTGGGGTTAGAACTACTACCTAACTAGTTTATCACTACAGCAGTATGCAGTAATGGGACACGCCATGGAGATTACTGAGCTACAGCTCTCCCAAAGGTGTATTTCACATTGGATGACCTCAGCAGGCTTGTCATAATACTGCTATGGGAAGGGCAGTGCGTGCATGGGCCATAACCCATTCATGTAGGGGTTGACATGCCACATGTGGATACACACAGGGTCATATGTCACAGGTATGTGTATACAGCTACTAGATGACTACTTCCTTGTACAGTCATGTTGCACAGCTGGCACGTGCACCACATAGTCTGTCATGCTGACAGATACTGGTGGCTAGTATTTGCAGTGAATGACATCTGCACCTCATGTGTTTGGGGCCCTTTGGCTGTGTACTGGGTGGGACAGGCCCGGATGGCACATTGTCACAGTCACCCTCTTCCGCACATCTATGTCCTTCTACCTTTGGCTTATTATAGTGTGTTGTCCTTACATATCTGCCTGTATTCCTATCCACTGTGTGTGCAAGGCAGGGGTGGTGCATACTGACAAGTGTCTGCACTAAGAACTGCGACTGCCAGATATGTCTGGACCAATGGTGTTTGCAGACATGGCCTTCATGTGTTTAAGTGTGTGAGCATGCCTCGTATGGCCATCTGTATCGCATGTGTGGAACAAGTCCAGGTAGTTTGTACTATGGTGCCGACCTTTGTGTTGTACACTGACAGGTAGCATGCTGAGTCTGCAGGGTATCCATCAGCCATTTGGCATTGACTGTTGCTACATGTCTGCATAGCGGGGGGAGGGACACCAGACTGTATCTACATTCCTACACAGGAGCAGGGGGGGCACACTTGACTGTTGCTATAAGTGTATGTTGAATGGGGGGGGCACACCTTACACCTGTACACATTTGCTAGGACTGTACTGGTATGTCAGGTACTCCATTTCAGTGTGTAGTCTTACCTATTGAGCTGGCTAGAGGCATACCAGTGTACTACAGATCTTAGCTTTAATTACCAACATATTAGTGTCTGACTTCCTAGCCTTCACAACTTACATCCAACTGGCTGCCCTGCTGTAGTCTGTTTGTGTAGGTCTGGGGGAGGGGCTACCCACAGGGCACAGTCAGAGGCCATAGTACAGCATTTGTTTGTGTCTGTCTACTCCTGTCCTGCTGGCTGAGACTTGTGTGGGTCTTATGGACACACATGTTGCTCAGCCCATTACCTGTACTGGGTTTTGTCACCCTGTGTAGTACTGGCTACTATGGTGACTCCAGTATGTGTTACAGATGTCATGGTGCCACTATGGGTGTCTACTGTCTGCTACTTTAACATTCGGCCTTCCAATTCCCTTGCATGCTCACATCCATACAATAGCTACAGGTAACAACACATTCTACTCTATTTGGCACTTGGTAGGTTGATTAACTTACCTTGAGGGTGTGCCAGACATGAGGATAGTGCTGGAGGGCTGCCTATGTCGGATGCACATAGTACACTCCCTATATATGGTTGAGCACAGGTAATGTCATGTTTGGCATCCCTTTTACTGTCTGCGCGAGTCAGAGAGGGTGTCATTTCCTGGGTCCCTACTCTGTCAGTGCATATGCTATGCGTTGCCTCTTTGCCAAGGCCAGGTCACACTGGGCATGCCTCCTTCTGCCTACTGGGTCAGGCTCAGGTTGTTCCCCCTCAGGGTCACTCTGTGCCTGTACAGGCCTTGGAATTGGTGGGGAGCTATGTGGCCCTGCCCCATGCTGTTCCTGCTGCAGCTGTTTCCACAGGATCATATTGTGTAGCATAGAACATACCATAACAATTTGGGTGCATGCAGCTAGTGAATATTGCAAGGCTCAACTGGATGTGTCCAGACACCGGAACCGTGTCCTGAGCATCCCAAACACATGCTCTATTATATGTCTGGCCTGTGCGTGTGCCTCATTATGGCATTGTTCAGGCATGTGTGCATTTCTGATGGGTGTCATCAGCCATGGCTCCAGTGGGTACCCAGCATCCCGTGACCGTAGGGGATGTCCATATTGGAAAATCTGTGGTACAGCTGCATCAGATGCCATATTTCAGAATCATCATAGCTTCCAGGGCAGCCAGCACAAACATTCATTATAATGCCTTGGCCATCACATATGACCTGGCAGTTGATGGAGGGGATGCCCCTGCGTTTGATGTAGGCCCTACCCTGCTCACCGGGTGGTGTTTTGATGTGTACGTGCATGCAAGCTATAGCACCCACTACCTCAGGGTAGTCTGCTATTTGGTGGAAGAGACGCATATTGCTGGTCAACACCTCATGTGTGTTGAGGAAATATACGTGCTCACTGGCAAGTGCTGACATGGCATCCAGAAACTGGTGAAATACTTTGGATGCTAATGCCTATGAGATCCCCATGATATCCCCAGTTGTGCTTTGGGAGGTACCTGTAGCTAGCATACCTAGGCCTACACATACCTTGGTATCCACTGGGATGGGTTCCCCTTGTCCAGTTTGATGTGTCAGGTGTGGCCAGCACAGGTCAGCAATTTGCTGTAGGAGGTCTCTGTCCACCCTATAGTGCTCCACTATCTCCAGCTCATGTAGCCCCTGGTAGGATACCCAGAGTCTGTACACTCTTCTCTGTTGCCTCACTGTGGGTTGTTTGGCAGCATTCACATCCTCACCACCCTCAGCCTCTTGCACATTTTGTTCTATGTTGCCTGCTGCAGCCCTTCTTATTTTGTAGGTTTATTTGATAAAATGTCCCCGCTTGTATACACCAGTGGTGTAGAGTGTGGAAAAACCAGAGGGGAAGGTGCTTGCTTAGTTTATAGTAGTGTTCTGGGCTGGACTGGTATGCTGCCTCTGTAATTGGCTGATTCTGATACATTTCATCTGTCAGCTCAGCTAGTTCTCCTTGATTACTTTCCTACTGCTGTTACCCCTTCCGATTGCCCTAGGCAGGTTTAGGCACACCCATAGCTTAGCCGTGCTAAGCTGGAAGCAATCCCGAGCCACAGGGCTCCAATCTACTTACAGTATGCCTGACACCCCCCATGATGTCACCTATATCCAAGTCTTGCACCGGCTATCTTTACTCTTACACTCTTGGGACCTGCCTCACACCCTGGGGAAAACTGGGATTTACTATCCTTCACCTCATTTGCATAGGATTGCCTGCTAATGCATAGTTACATGTCCCATACTGAGCCTTCCCTAAACTAACCACTGCTTACCGTAGCACAAATCCGCACAGACCCGCTCACAACAGCTTAAAAGTGCCTTACTCACTCCGTATCCAACGGCCCTTGTTCTGCCCAGCAATAAGATAACTGGCCTCTGCAAGGCTCAAAACCATGACCCCGCATACCACAGCCAATGTGCTTTACCACTAAGCCATGGCAGATATGCAGACATTGGTTGTTATCATGAACATATCATCCAGCACAGTCATTCAACAGTATAGGACATGTATTCCATTAAGTAGATGTATGTGTGTTAATGTCTATATATATATATATATATATATATATATATATATATATATATATATATATATATATATATACATACACACATACATAGATATAGAGTATATATCCCAAGAACAAACCTCATGACACCAAAGCATTAGAAAAGAATGAAAAGGTAAACACCAGCAGCTCCTGTATTATGTACTGGTGTTAATCCCAGGGCAATTGGGTTTCTGTCCGACACATGGACTCAGACTGTATTCTGGATAATATTAGAGTTGCTGACTTTACTCACCAGGCCTATTGCCAAATGTATGGGTATGTCTTGCCAACCCAGCCTCTTGGCTGATTGTGACTTATATGGCCACTATATAGGGAAACCATAAAACATGCTCCTCAACACATCCAGTGGCTAGACACACACAGCCCCCAACACATAGGGTATGACTGTCAAACACACACCTGCTATGCCTTGTAATAGAACACCTACCTGACTACTTTAACACACGACAACATTATGCAGTTACAGAATGCCCTACTGAGATTACTGGGTCACAGCAATCCCAGAGGTGTATTCCTAGGTGGGTGACATCATCAGCCTTGCCAAAGTTGAGTATAGGAATTGTATGGAGTGTGAGTACTCTAAAAAACATTGTTCTGTCCACTGGCAGATGGACACACACACACACTTGGCATGTCTGGGATTAGAACACCAACCTAACTACTTTATCACACTACAGCATTATGCAGTTGCAGAAAGTGTTATCAAGATTACTGGATCACAGCAATCCCAGAGGTGTATTCCAAGGTGGGTGACATCATCAGCCTTGCTAAAGTTGAGTATAGTTATTGTATGGAGTGTGAGTACTCTAAAAAGCATTGTTCTGTCCACCGGCAGACAGACACACACACACTTGGCATGTCTAGAATTAAAACACCGACCTAACTACCTTATCACACTACAGCATTACATAGTTACAGAACGTGCTATCGAGATTACTGGGTTACAGCAATCCCAGAGGTGTATTCCTAGGTGGGTGACATCATCAGCCTTGCCAAAGTTGAGTATAGGAATTGTACAGAATGTGAGTACTCTAAAAAGCATTGTTCTGTCCACCGGCAGATGGGCACACACACTTGGCATGTCTGGGATTAGAACACTTACCTAACTACTTTATCATACTACAGCATTACGCAGTTACAGAATGTGCTATCAAGACTACTGGGTCATAGCAATCCCAGAGGTGTATTCCTAGGTGGGTGACATCATCAGCCTTGCCAAAGTTGAGTATAGGAATTGTACGGAGTGTGAGTACTCTAAAAAGCATTCTTCTGTCCACTGGCAGATGGACACACACACACACACACACACACACACACACACACACACACACACACACACACACACACACACACATGCCAGTGATAGGATCAGAACACCTGCCTATCTACAGATCACTATTACAGTACTACACAGTTACAAGTTGCGCCACAGAGATTACACATTCCAAGGCAGTCATCATAACCTTCTAGGATTGCGGACATCAACAGGGATGCTGACAGTTAAGATGTACGTAGCTGTGAACATGTGTGTTTAACGTAGGAGTCCATCCTGAACAAGAGTATGCCCTTCTGTGGAATGGATGACTACTATCACTATACAGGGTTACAATGGCCATGCTCATACACATAGAAGCACATAACTTATACAAGGTGTCAGTGGGCATGTTCATACACTTAGTAGCGCAGGGTTGTTTGGAATGCACTATGAGTCCAAATACACAAGGTTGTACTGGGCATGCTCACACACTTAGGAGTACAGGGCTGTTTGGGATGCACTCTGATTCTAAACACGGAAGGCCACAGTGGCCATGCTCATACAGTTAGACATACAGAACATGTTGTAATGGACTTCGGTGTTAGTAGTTGTCATTGTTAGCAGGAACGCTGCACTACATGTATCTGACACTGGTCATCAGCACAACATCTGCTGCTGTCCATCACCTTAGATGTATCAGTCTATACCAAGTACAATACTACCACTCGCAGTGATTTCATGCTAGGAATGGCAACTGCTTGACCAACACAATGAGCCAATGTCCTGCTGTAATTACGAGGTTGTCCAGTGTCTTGTCAGTCTGGGATGACATGACTGACAGAAGACAAGCCTTTGTCACAGATCACATCTATCCATGATTCAAGGGAGTGGTGATAATACCTTGTTCGCATTTGCCCATAAGGTGCCATTCCAAGGCAAATGACCTAAACACAGGATAACACCCTGACACCTAGAAGACAATTGCTTTGTATGCTTATGCTAACCAGTGCTAGATGTTTTGCTGTCTTAATCAACGCTGCTCACTGTTGAACCTACAATGGGGAATACTGACATCTGTGCAGTGAGGAACACCTGGCTGAAGGCTCTGTAGTGCACAACAGCACTACCACCATATAACTCAGAACCAGACATGTGGGCCATAACACTGGTACAGACCACTCCAGGTGGTGGTGTCCCCACATTCATAATGGCTACTCAAATGTACAGACCAGTACTCCAACATAAGTCATCACAGATGAGCCAGGTGCAGGTCACAGTGTCAAAAGCTGCATTCTAGGATGTAATCCTCAGACACCACCATGTCCTCAGACCACCACCACACATTGATACATGTGATATGACATGTAATGGTACAACACCAAGTAACCTTTGATTGGTGGACTGTACCTAGCCCTACAACAACTGTGCAGAATACCCATGTACTGACACAGTTGCATTATGTGTTAAGAAATGCAATGATACCACTGTTTGTAACCAGGTCAGCTGTACACATACCAGGGTCCCTCGGATATTGACAGCATTAACAGATGACTGTTGCTGTGCATCATTCATTGTGTACACAGCCTGACATGAAGCTATGATTGTATGAGATGTTTATGTGGGGAGCAGATTGTTTTGGCATTTATGTAGGATATAACCTGGAATGTGGACTGGTCCCATGCAGCCTGTATGTATGGCATTAGAGAGTGCAGTTTGTACCTGCATAGTTGTTATTACATGGGCTCTGTAGTGTACATGGATATATGAATGTGTACCTGTTGGGGGGGCAGTGTGTCTATGTTATACAAGACCCTATCTGGCTGAACAGGTGCTATTTCCATAGGTGCAGTACTTCTCATGCTGTAGTGCTGTGAAGCACAGCAGGTCTTGTTGTTGCAATTATGTTTCATGACACAGCTATGGAATCCTTTGTGTTTGGCCTCAGAATATGTGGATGATTAGTTTCACAGTAGCTTTGCATGGCATTATATGGTGTATCTCCATCTTACTGAGGCTGACCATGGATCAACTTCCACTCGTGTGTTGACTCTTGCAACAGTTACTACCTTCTGTGGTACAGTTTAAGGCAGAGTACCACTGGTTTGCCTTGATGTTTGTGTTTGTTTGAATCCTGTTTCTGTTTCAATGGCACAATCACTGCACATATGTGAATGTCTAAAGTGCATTTGTGTAGGACCCAGCATTTGCACATGCATTGTACATCCGCATGGGTGCCATGACAGTTACCACTTCACTCTTAAGGAGCATAACATTGGCTTTGAAGACTGACCATGTGTGGTATACTGTTAGCCCTGTTGGTGTGACTATGGTGATCCAGGTCATTGGTGTTGATGACAACAACATGCATTGAGCACATGTGTTGGTACATGATGAGTCTTCCCAGCTCATAATGGGATAGCTGAGTGGCCATGATTATGGTTTCTTGTCTTAAACCTGGTATTCCCCATTACAGCACAATGATAGTTGGGATTTCTGAGGCATGGTGGATGATCTGTCACAAGGTGCAATTCGGATTACACTTTGGCACAAAGGTAGTTGCTCAGCATAATGCATCTTACATTGTGCAAGTGCAACTTACGTGGGGGTGTACATATCCCTCAGGATATTGGAAACACCTGTGGCCCATGTGTTCCAATAAAGGATGTTGGCCAAGAGGTGAGGTATGTGTTATAACATGGTCATGCAGGGTTGCTCTCCAAAGCGTTGAACCATATCTCAATCACTGCACAGATATGTTCTCCATGTTTCAGATTGCCGTAAGTGAGTCCATATTGAGTACCCATTTTGTATCATTGAATAGCAAGATCCACAGTTTATTTCTTGGCTGTCCCTGTTGCACCAGTGGACTTTCACTTGAACCTGGCATGATGAGGGCACTATAGGGGAAGCATGGGCCATTGCCAGTATCCAGATTCTCAGGGGTGACAGGTGCAGGCCCTGTCTGGCAAAGCATTATGGTCTGTCAACCATGTTATCTCAGGCAGAGAGATGCTGGATACTCTTTGAATTACACCAGTACATTTCACGATTGTGGAATACAATCCTTGTCCCTGTACTTCTGCATCATTTTGACCACTGGCAGAATGCTACCCAGGACTTGGGACATACCTGCATGGGCTACAAGACCTGGCAGTTCCTACATGTGTTTTCATGCAGTCCAGGCTACTACATCACAGGTCCTGCACAACAACATAGCATATGCCAGAGACATGTGTATAGCTCTAAAGGTGGTCGGAGTGTATGGGTATGTGGCTAATCATGGCAGACAGGCAGTTTACAGTATGATTGCCCTCATATAGCTTGGTGTATAACATAGTGCTAGGGTTTGCATTCACAAATGAGTACTGTTGGCAATGTTTCTGGCCATGTGTTCTGAGGTGTGACACAATTATGCAAACTATGACGTACAGTCTTTGTATTCTGTTGTCTGTCTATTCCAACTTGGGAGGCCTCTTGCTTGGCCAGATACTTAGAGGCCTCTGTGGATGTGTGTGATATCTGTTGCAATGTGTGTGTGTCCTTACTGTGCTCTGGTAAGGGTATGTGTTGGTTGTGGTGATGAGATGCATGTGTTAACCTACACCTCTTGACTGTCTAGTCCAGTCATGGGTGTCGTATGGACTGCCTCCAAGATCATCCCTGTAGCTGCATCCCAGACAATGTGTGGGGTGTGGTGTTAGGCTGGTTTGGCAGTGTACATGGCATGGAGATTGCATTCCCCCAGGATGGCCACAAACACAAAGCTGACATTAGTAAACACCAGTAGCTGACTAGTGGACATGCCTGTATGAGCATTCAGTACTACAAGTACCACGTACTGTATTTAGTATACTTACTGCTTATGAAGATGTTTTAGACAGTGATGCTCACATGTAAATATTTGAGTTATGGCTGTGTCAACACTAGCTATTACATGAACATGGTAGCTACCTTTAGTAGCAATCCCCCTCTGAGGGTCACATCACATCCTGATAGTTGATTACAAATGATGCTAGTGTGAACAGGGCTGTATCCTTGTCTGGGTATATACTCACATACCCAGCAGAACCATGAGCTCTGTCCATTCCCCACACAGAGTCAAATATCAATAGACTCTGCTACCACTATCGACATGATCAGGATATAATCGGATAGTGTATGTCATCACCTATGAAGCAGCTATTACACATGGGCAGCAGTTTCCTACATCTTACACTCCTACTGCAGATGTCACACTGGAGTTAAAGATGATATGCACCCTGTTTCATTACCAGTACTGTCAACATATTTCTGAGCAGCTGTTAGTCTGGCAATGAGAGGTTATGCTGCACAAATCTAAAGGTTCAACCAGTGTGTCTCTACTGTCAATATCCACTCTATGTAGGTGTGCACATAGCCATTTGGCACAGCCCTGTACCAATGGTCAGTACACATTTGCAGAACATGTACACATGCACAGCTGTCATTGCTTGCAAACAATAGTAGAAAGGTGGATATTAGGCAAGGTGGAGTTTTAGGCAAGGCTCATAAGACAAACCCACCACCGTACATAGCACAAGTAACCAGAAACTGAGGTTATTGCTACTCAACGCCAGAAGTCTAAACCTCAAATTGCACACACTCGAGGCACTCCTCAGTATGGAGAACATCGATATCTGTGCAGTAACAGACACCCAGTTTAAGGATCCAGAGAGCACCCCAGCACCATCAGGCTATAACTCATACCACACCTTTTGGCCACAGAACCCAGACCGGAACACAAAAGGTGGGAGTGTATCCATATTCATCAAGGATACTCACACCTTCAGGTTAGTGGTGCAGCACGATACATCAGAGATCATTCAAGTGCAACTGACAATGGGCAACACTGCAATCCAAATTGTAGCTTGCTACAAATCACCCACCATGACCCAGGAACCACATTCCACATTTCCGGGAACACTGGGAAATATGTGGGTCCTACCAAACACCCTAATACTGGGTGATTTCAACTACCCAAACATTAACTGGGAGAACTACTCAAGTACTAACTCCCTTGCCCAGCGCTTCCTAGAATTTCTCGACTCAAACACCCTGGAACAACTGGTCTACACCCCCACCAGAGGGAACAACATATTGGACCTGGTCATCACCAACATGGGTGACCGGTGTTCCACACCCGACATCAACCCCTCGCTGGTTAGATCAGACCATAGACTAATCACTCTAGATATTCACATTCCGCCCACAACCCCAAACAAGGAAACCACCATGAACATCTTTTCCAAAGCAGACTTCACGTTGCTTATGCCCGAGGTGGAACAGTTCACAGCCCCCATGCCAATGTACAATTCTGTCCAAGATCCTGAAACCTATACAAAGGCACTCTATGATCTTCTGCAGGAATGCATGGATCATGCTATCCCAAGTCAACCCTGGACATACTCCTTCAAGAACAGGAAACTGATCTGGTGGACCCCTGTCATACACAGGCTCTACAATAGTAGGAGGTAATTAGTACAGATATGAGTGAAATCCCTAGAAGGACAGACATCCCTGATCAGTATCAGCAAGAAACTACGATCCCTCATGAAATCATCCAAGGCTAGCTTCAAAAGACAATTTCCCAAGGACCCTACAGACAACCACAAAGTGTTCTTTAGCTATGTCAAGAACCTAAGTAGGAACTCTCAGATCTGCTCAGAGTTGGTGCAGACTGGCACAAAATACGCTGAACCAACTGATATTGCCAACATTTTGGCAGACAGGTTCAGTGCAAACTTTACACCCCTCTCAACCCCTAAATGGCCACCGACACAAAGGTTAAAACAGCCCTATCCAAAGCCACAAATACAGCTTCAGTGAGACTGGACAGTGTCCCAGGCTGTGTCTTACAAGAGCTCCAAATGAACTAACCCCTCACCTAAACACACTGTTCAAACCCAGCCTCTCTACAGGCTACATACCCACAGAGTGGCACACAGCAACAGTTATCCCACTCCACAAAGGTGGCGCCACAATGGACCCCGGGAACTATTGCCCTATAAACCTGACTAGCCTGGTCTGCAAGGCTATAGAGCACATCATCATGGTACTCATTAACAGAGACATTGGGAACCTTCAGACACTTGATCCAACCCAGGTCTGCTTGACTGAGTGCAGATCATGCCTACTGAACCTGTTTGACATCCTATAGTCACCTAGACTTTAGGTGTGGGGTGTGGTAGTTCACACATACTACCTGGACCTCGCCAAGGATTATGACACCATTCCCCACTCAGGTATTGTTTATAAACTCACCAGCCAGTACATACACCCATACATCACAGGTTGGGCTGCCAACAGACTTACACACAGAACCCACATGGTAAGCCTGGCAGCCTACAGGTCCAACTCTTAACCAGTCACAACTGATGTCCCACAGGGCTCAGTCCTGGGACCCCTACTGTTTGCCATATACTTCTCAGAGGTACAGGCAAACACAGGTAGACTACAGCAGACAGTGTTTACTGGGAGCCATACTTGATAGTCCAGCTGTCATAGACATCCTTCAAGGGGCCTCACATAGACCAACACAGGGTGTCACAGTCATGGCCTCCAGCTAAAGGCCATGAACTGCAGGGTCATTCCATGGTGGGAAAACTAAACACCCACATATTAACACATGAGTGGCAGCCACTTTAATACAGATGAGGTAATGGGTATGTAGGGACTACATTAGATAGTGATCTCACCTTTGACAATCATATCTCCAAAGTAATTAGGACATCCTTCTATGTAGGCCATCTGATTACTTAAGGGTTCGCATCTAGACATACTGAGGTTATTGTGCCCCTTTACTCATCACTCATCAATCCCATCATCGAGTATGATAACCCATTTGGGATGTACCTCAGAAGACATCCAACAGCTGGAGGGTCCACAAACATACCTCATCAAGAGCATTACTGGCCTCAGACATGTTTCCTATGCTGCCAGACTGCATGAACTCTTGCATTACTCAGTGGCATCTCGTTTACTCAGAGATGATCTTTGCTACCCAACAAAGCTATGTCCAAGTCAGGCTTAATGGATATGCTCCACCTATGGGAATCCATGTCACAGTGAGCCACACACTATAATGAGCTAAACCTTGCCCCAACCATAACTGGAAGATGTTGGAGTGAAAGATTCCTGTCACAGGTACTCCCCATGCCTTGGAACTACATCCCTGATTACATTATATGGAGCTCCTCACTAACAGTCCAGGGAAACCTTGCAGAGTGGATGGGGAACAGTGGGTACACCCCAGGGATCCCACAATTGGCTCTGCTCCACAGAGGGACAATTAGTTAGCCAATGGGGTGGCGACAGCTGACACATTTTGGCTAGGCATATGAATGGCCTTGGGCAGTTAGCCAAGTACCTACCTATGTACCTATGAACCTATACATACAGTATCAGCACATGCTGATAGCTTGATTTACTGTTCAGGTGTTGACTTACCTTGTGCCAATAGTGGTTGTGTGTGCAATAGTTGAGGGCTGCCTATGTAGGATGCACACAGTAGACCACCTATACATGACAATTTACATGTGGTCTTGTGTGTGTGCCATTCATGTTTATTGTGTGTGCAGGTGGAGAACGGTGTCAGTCCGTAGGTGCCTACATTGTCAGTGTGTGTGCTATACGTTCCCTCTTTGCCAAGGCATGGGCATACTGGGCATGCCTCTGTCTGCCTACTGGGGCTGGCTCAGGGTGTTCATGGTCTGAGTACCTCTGTGCCTGTGGGGCCCTTGGCAGTGGTGGGCTGTGAGTGCCTTCACCATTCTGTCCCTGCTGCAGCTGTTTCCGCAGGATCATATTGTGTACCATGGCACATACTATGAAGATGTGGGCACATGTGCTTGGAGAGTACTGCAAGACTCCACCAATTATGTCCAAGAACAAAACCATGATTTCAGCATCCCAAACACATGCTCTATGATGATTCTGGTTTGTGCGTATGCCTCACTATGGTGTTTTTGCATGGGTGTGTATGCATTTCTGATGGATGTCATCATCCACGGTTCCAGTGCATAGCCAGCATCCCCCTCCATGTGGCCATATGGGATGTCCCCCATGGCAAATACCTGATACAGCTGTGAGGCATGCCAGATGTGGGAGTCAGGATAGCGTCCAGGGTTGCCAGCACACACATCCATGATAATGCCCTGGGCATTGCACACGACCTGGCAGTTGATGGAGGGGTATCCCTTGTAGTTTATGTAGCGGCTACCCTGCTCACTGGGTGGTGACTTGATGTGTATGTGCATGCAGTCTATTGCACTTAGTACCTCTGGGTATTTTGCCACATGGTGGAAGAGACGCATATTGCTGGACAACTCCTCATGCGTTCGGGGGAAATATATGTGCTCATTGGCATGTGGTAAAATGGCATCCAGGAACTGGTGGAGTATCCTGGATGTTGATGCCTGTGAGACCCCCAGGATATCCCCTGTTGGCCTTTGAAAGGTACCTGTGGCTAGCATTCTCAAGCTTACACATACCTTCATGTCCACTGTGATGGGTTCCCCTCTGTTATTTCTGGCTCTGAGACGTGGCCGGCACAGTTCAACAAGTTGCTGTATGGTGTCCCTGTCCACCCTGTAATACTCTACTATCTCCAGATCATTTAGCCCCTGGTAGGGTACCCTGGGTCTGAACACTCTTCTCCTCCTCCGGTGCCTGAGGTGGTTGTCAGCATCATCCTCAGAACCACCTTCAGTCTCCAACACATGCTGGTGAATCAAAGTTATGGCAGCCCCTAACATGTACATTTTAAAAGTTCCCCGTCTGTTTACCACGATGGTGTAGAGTGTATGGGAATACACAAGTGTGTGTGAGGTGCTTTCACACTTTATACTATAGTGCTATGGATGCTGCTGATGTCATTGGGTATGTATGTGCAATTCCAGCTGCAGGGTATCTTAATTATGGGTTTTACAGTGAGTACTGCAATTGTGGGGTCTTTGGTGTTGAATTATGCTTGCCTGCCATGATTTATCTATTGCTCTTTAATTCACTTTTCAACCCAAATCCCCCTCCCATTGACAGGCATGCATCCAGCTGCCAGCTTTCTTGTTTTGTACTTTCCCTACCCAGGAATGTGTTGCAAAATGTGTTATGTAGCTGATCTACTGCAATTTTTCTTTGTTCTGCTCTGACAGTTCTGTTTTCTTTGCAGTACGACACCTCCCCTTTCCTGTTCTGCAGGTAGCTGCTAGCAGCCTTGTTAGCTGTTGTCAATGGCCCACTGTGGGTTCCTAGGTGTTCATTAATCATTTGTACTCCTATTTTCATGCTGCAGCATTTTCTTATCTTTTTCCCATATCCTCCTGTTTCCACTCTGGTGCACACCGCGCACAGCCATTTACTGGGTTTACAGCGCATTTTCATCCACGTTCACATGCACATTCAGTAACCTTGTGTGCTCTCAGCTAAGCAAAGCTATAGCTACTTCAACACACCCCTATCCTGCAGCTTTGCTTAGCAACAGGCAAACTGGGTTAGTAATCCTCCAATGTGCTTACAGCAATGGCGACACACCCCTCTCCTGATGTCATTTTTATCTCAAGGGCTCACCTCAGTGTTATAACACTACGCTGTTTTGTGCATCCTTACACCAGCGGGAAATCTGCAATTCACTATTACTCCTATCATTTGCATGGCATTGCCTAGTAATTCCTAGCTACTGCGCATAACACTGTTACTGCCCCTTAGCAACCCTTGTGCCACGAGTATGGTGTAGCATACCTGCCATTGACTATTATGGAGAAATCATGATATGTGTTTCATTGCAGTTTTATTCTATATTTTTATATATTCCTTGAGATCCCCTTTGCGCACGTTTGCCCTGCGCTTTAAATTTGCGTTAGTGTGGGCAAAATATTAAATGTTCTTTTTCATATTTTGTGCATGTTGTATTATGCCAATGGCTATATATTTAGCCATTGAAATATATTAACAGTATAATACATGTGTTTGGTCTGCTGTCATGGCTCCGATTTTATGTTTGAAAAATGTAAACTGTTTTTTTCGGTTTACATTTCTGCATGCTTACACTATGCCTGCACCACTTCCTGAATTGCTATATACATTCATTTGCATGCTACACTGCTGCACATGGAGTGATTAGCATACAGGCGCCGAGAGCTGTGCGGGCATAGCGTATGCAGGTAGTGCACATGGAAATAGCTCGTACTTGAATCGTTCGGTGGCCATATTTGGTGTTAGATCGCCAACACTACGCCTGCACCTGGAGCAAACTTCATGAATCCCGGGGTATATTTGTAGCTTTGTCATTGGGCTTTAAGTTTAACTTTAATTTATCTATATTAGATTGTCAAGTCCTTGTCCCATTCTTTCTTTTTTACACATATACCAGTATTTAACTTTACCAAATAAATAGGCTTTTTGGGTGTCCCACAATATATCATCTGCCACCTCCCCGTTGTTATTAAATTCCATGAATTTGATTAATTTCTCTCAAAAACAATCATTAAAACCTTTTATTTTTTTATTTAATTATGTATGTGGTTAACCTTTGACGATGAATTAAGATATTTGAGCTAAAGATTAGAGTGAATGCAATGACATTATTGTCAGACAAAAGGTTCAAAACTATTACTACATCTTCTGTTTTTGAATAAATATCATTTGATACAAAAACTTTATCAATATTGGTTTGTGTTTCATATCTGAAGGAATACTGTGTATACTTTAAAGAACTTTGTAGTTTTAAGTCTAAAATATTTCTTATATTCATTAATCCTGTATAGTGATTTAAATGTTTTGTTATAGAAGATAGCCTGACTCTTTTCTTATTAGTGGTGTCTTTACTTGATAAAATACAATTAAAGTCTCTGGCTATCACCACATTTCCTTTTGAATGTAAGGTCATAATATTTAGATACTTTTTGGCTGTTTTCAATCTTATTCCAGGAATCCAATAAATATTTATGAGAGTGTAATACTTTTTATCTATTTTTATTCCCATCAATCCCAGCATACCATTCTTATCAGAATAAGTGTCAACTATTATAGGTAAAGCTAATGTTTTCTTCAAAAGGATAAGAATACTTCTTCTGTCAAACTAAAATGAGACCTTACTAGAATTGAACAGTCCTTTATTTGCAGCCTGCCTAAATCTTCAGTCAACAGATGTGTTTCTTGCAAGAAGACAATATTTGCTTTATGTGATTAATGTTAAATACTTATTTAAACAGTTCTTTTCTAAAGGGTTATTCAACCCATTAACATTTAGTGAAAGAAAGTCATACAATAGTTTTGTACAATGAATTCAGATGGAACATATGGACAAATATTCTAAAACTAGTATTAAAAAATATTTTTATCCTCTAACATGGAATAAAAAAGTCCTGCTTTGAAGAAAATTTCATTCATAGTTTCATAGGTTCATAGGTAGGTACTAGGCTATTGGCCCTAGGGCCTATATAAGCCTAGCCAAAAAGGTACCCTGGCTTTTGCCACCCAAGAAAATGATTTACCTGTGCCGCTGTCGAGCAGAGCCACAGAAGTGATCCCCGGGGTGAATTTCAAACCACATGCTAACAACCCCATAGCTCTACCTAATCACAAATCTTTCCTACTGCTTATGTAGATATAATAAAACAACATGAATAAAATTGAATAAACTGTAACTATATAAGTTGTGCTTCTAACAAAGAACTAAACAATTAGCTTAATCTTATAAAATCACATTTGAGATAGGAAGCCACTTAACTTATAAGAGTTGTGTTATTTTTTTGTAATTGTGTTCATATTACTTACTAATATGTTACTCATTACTTTCTTAAAACATGATTCCCCTAATTCTAAGACTTTTAAATATCATATCTACAGAATAACTAATAACTATATACATAGTATACTACATTGACTATTATAATTTATTGCTGAACTGTTATTTAGGGTATGCAGGATAACCTTTTACTTAAGAAATCCTGTATACGGTGTATAAAAGCTTGCATACCAATATAAAGTATCTGAAATAAATGTTATCCTTATTACTGACAATGTTAGCCATGTTTACCAGAATTAAACTCATAGTAAGATAAACTTAATTTAATTAGCTAATTTACATACATTTAATCAATTATAAGCAGTCATACTTCGTATGTATTTATCAGTAGGTTAAAATGTTATTTATTTTTATGCAAGCTATACTACCAAGGGATTTCAGGTTTGTTTGTGCACTCTCCCTTCAGCTCCACACTATCATAAAGAACTGCACATTTCTCTTTACAGATTTACATAACTACATACATATATGTAGCTAAACCTCACCTTCTCCATATAGTTGCTATCAAATGTGAGTATGCAAGTATGCAACATACACACCCACATCTAGTAGTCATCACAATGTAATACAGGATAGGCTTCTGAGGTTTCTGTTATAAAATTGGAATATCTACATTTACAAAAACTGTTAAATGTATATTATTTTCATTCGAACAATGTAATAGCTTATACTTTGTTTAATGTCTTATAAAAATAAGCCATGTAGCAGTTTATTTTTTACAGCTGTTTTAAAGCTCAGTAAAGTTGCTGTTTGAAATGAGGGTGAGGAAGCTCTATGTACTGAACAAAATCCCTTTAGAGCAGCATTATATGGTTTATAAAGGTTGCTTTTGAGTAATGTACCTTCAGAAATCTTTCCCTTATGTATCATGTTTCTTCACCCCCCCCCCAGTCTTGCAGTTCCTCTCACAAGTTTCCTTAGAACAGAAGTGTCTTTTGTTTCACTGAGTAGTAATATTGAGTATAAAATTAAAAGCATTTTTTAACTTACAAAATAATTTCTAAACTCAATGATTAATATAAAGAAGTCTTCAAAACCTTTCAATAATGTTAGTTTTAATATTCCATTCAAAAGTTCCCTTCATTTCCTCTTCCTGGAGGAGTTAGAGATCTTGTAACACTTTCTTTCTCACAAGCTATTCAAAGTGAAACCAGGCTGCTGTGGAAACTTAAATTTGTGCCATTAAGAAAAGAAAAATACCTTTGAAACACATTTAGACATTTGGGTGGGAAACTGAGGTAAAAGAAAGACAAAAAATGTTAAAAGGGCTCTCAATCTTGCTGGTGTAGCTACAATCTATGTAAAAAATACACTTTAATAGTTTTAATGAAGAAATAAAAAAAATATTTCAAATAAGCCCCATGTAAAGTAAAATTAATTAAGTACATGTTATTTAAGCATGTCCCCAACATTTAATAAGACTTAATTATTTAAATGTTTGCATGTAACAGATAATAATGACAGAAAGTATATGTACATTTTCTTTCATTTAGTAAATTGCTTTAAATAAAACTTTCACTCTATATCAAACCCAGACTAATTATCATTACTTAGTTGCCTTCTTATTGATATTTAAATAAAGTGAACTATAAAACTTTAGTCAGTTTTTAAACTCAGATTATATATTACAGATTACTATTAATATAACTATTACTTATACTTTTTCCCCATCTAGTGGAGAATTAGATGTATTTCAATAAGTAGGAACTTATTGCTTACTGAAACTATATTTTAATATGAGAAAATGAAAAGATGTTTTACCTTTTGATGAAATCCATTCAGAAATGCTTCAAAAACAAGTTATTATAAAATTGTGCATTGTATTGTATAACAACATGTAGTATTTTCATTTGTCCCTGAGGATTTTTTTTAATTATTATTATTATTATTATTGTCTTTTCCTGTCCATTCATTTCTTGCAGCATGTCTTTTCAGATTTTCAGAGATGAGATCCACTCCATTCCTTCAGTGGGATTAGGTAAGTTGTTTTTCCTGTACAAAAGAAACAGCAAAAAGTCTTAATTTTGCTGGGTAAACTAGATTTGTTTTTATTACATATTTATTTAGACTTTTCTGCAAGGGAATACATGATTTCCTTTTTGAGACAAGTAAAAAGGAAACGTCATTGTCAAATCTGATAAGATTATCACCTATTTTGATGGATGATGCAGACCAGGCAGTTTTTAGAACTAAGTCTTTGTCCTGACTGGAAATTAATGTCACTATTATGGATCCTGGATTTGAAGTTTTCTTGTCTGAATTTGTTGTTGATAGGGATCTGTGTGCACTCTCTATACAATATGATAGGGCTTCAGGGAGGTTTAAAGTTTTCAGAATCCAAGTAGTTAAAAGGTTTACTATATTTTCTCCCTTTTGCTTCTCAGCCACTCCATAAAAACTGATATTGTTCCTTCTTGCCCTGTTTTCAGGATAATTGATCCTTCTCCAGGAACTTGGTTTGTTTTAAAGTTAATTCAATGTTACTTTCTCCTTCAGTCAGTCTACCATGTAAATCAGTGAGTGAGTCTTCCATGGCACTTATCTGAAGATTTTGCTGTGTAACCACTTCATTTATTAATTATATCTGCTTTTTTACAGTCTTCTTTGATTGTCTACCTTAGAGTCTAGTTTACCCAATTTTAATGACAAGTTCTGAATACTATTGATGACAGATTTTAGCTCCTTCTTTACAGTGATTTTTTGAAGTGTTGCCTAAGACTGATTCATTTTCATTTGATATTTTCAAGCTGAAATTTTGACAGGAAATTTTTAAAAAGAGCAGATTTTTTTTCATCAGACAGTCCCAAATGCTTTCCAAGTCTTTATTTCACCTTTTTAGCAGTTTTTATTTGTGAAATTAAAAACAAAATCCAGTCAAAAATGTATAGCAGAAGCAGAGCAATTTTTTTGTGCTGTTAACTGCTTGCCATCTTGGCCAAGTCCCCAATCGACTTGCTCTTCAAGGCTACCTACACATTTACATAATGCAAACCTTTTTGGCTTTCTGTGTTATATAAGTGGAGTTAACTGTACCAACATCATGAAGTGAGTGAAAAATAGGTTGAGTTATCTGCCTGCCCTACAGCTTGTTTCAGATTGCTGATGTTATGGAAATGTATGAACATGATACATCCTTATGCAATGCATGCATGAAATGTATACAGCATCATTTTGTCTGCGATATACTCATGTGTCATATGCTGGTGTACATCATCTGCCTACACCCAGCTTTCTCACTGATACATTAACTTTCCCTATTCATAACTTGTAATGTACCTTGACTGCCTTGCTGGGCTTGTGTCATTCCACAATAACTGACAAGGTCTGAGAAGTATAGCATTTGATGTGTGATGTCATAATGTGTGTTGATGAGTGCTGACTTGCAGACAAAAAAGGAGCAGGTCAGATTTGGTATGGTTAATGATCATAAGATTCAGTCACAGTTTTCATAATCCACTGGTGCTAGAGAAATCTATGTGAGATCTTTACTGTTCTGTCAAAAAACAACAAACCAGGAGTCCAACATCCAAAAAACACATTTAATATAAGCACACACAACACAAAGCTTTAGAGACAATATTTATTTCTCAATGTTTACACAAAGTAACTTGGGTGCATCTCTTATATATAGATAGCCAACTCTTCATCATAGTCATATGACCCAATTAAAATAATTAAATAATGATATAATTAAACATCCCTAAACCTTCATATAATACATAAAAAACTAACTATATATATGTACATACACATAAATACATAAAACTTATTACACATAAAAATCTTGTTATACATAAAAAATCTATAAATTCCATGAAAAATCACACTTAAACTTTTACTGTTCTATCTCAGGTAGGAGCTATTACTGCTACAAAACACATACAGATAGTTCAGGAAGGGCATCCTGCTTATAGCCTAAGCCTGAGAATTATATGACGATAGTGTATCTCAGACAAATTCACTGCTAATTGTTATGCAGGTGAAATAAAGGAAAGTATCACTAATTTTGATGCAAAGGGTTCATAGTTTATGTTCATGTATATTGGGTAGCTGTCCTGAAGGGCTATTTTAAGTTAAGATAACAACCTGAGGTAAGAATCAAACCCTGTACTTTGTGTTTATGAGGCAAAGACTTTAGCCATTATACCACACCTCCCCTTAAAAGCAATAACAATACTGTAAGAGAATGGTGAGAGAGAGAGAGAGAGAGAGACAGAGGGGGGATTCAGTAATCCTCCGTGTAGGACGAACAAACTCCTACTCGGAGATTGCCGTCTAAGAATTAGATGTCAGTCCATCATGCATATGGATGAGGACGTGCTGACTCAACTTCCAGGCTAACACAGAGCATGTAGGAGTGCAGGGGGTGTGTCAGACTGATGAGCAGTCTAAATATCCACGCCCCTGCAAGTGCCTAACTCTGCAAATGTCAGCAGATATGAGCGAGTCCGCTCAAATGTGTATACCTCCAACACTACACCCCCCCACATTAAAAAGCCCTGTACAAATGAAATAAAATGTAAAACAAATTTGTTTTTATTATTCACCATATAGCTGCCCGTATTTGCTCGTGTGTGCACGGGTGTGCCCATTGCTTAGCTACTGTTAGCAGTTTAGACATCGAAGAGGATAATAAACCACTTATATGCAAATAAAACCAAATAGCAATAGTGTAGTGGTAAAGCCTTCGCACAAAGAGAAGGCATTCCCGGTTCGAGTCCCACCACTCCCCTCTCCATTTTCTGTAGGAAATCCATGCATAAAAATAATTCCTGACATTTACCTTTTAAATTACATTAAAATGCATCAAAATGGCCTATGTAGTAGTGAACGATATTTTAAATATATATAAGAAAGTGAAATGGTCATGCATAATAATGAATGCATAAGTAACCTATCTTAAGTAATGTGAAGCACTGCTAAGCAATGTTTACCAGTATTAAGCACATTTAAGAATAATTGCCCATAGCTAAGCACTGCTTTAACTAGTGCAATAGCTTTGCACGGAGCTGCCCATTGCACCAACCAGCAAAAACTAAACATGTTTGCGCTGAGGTGCACACCGCGCTAACTAGCACAATGTTGGGCAACGTCAGGCAATGTAGAGCAACGTCGAGCAATGTTGGGCAAAGTTGAGCAAAGTCGGCTAAACCCAGCCACACCCCCTACCAGTCAGGCCAGTAGTAAAATAAAAAAAGCAATGACAGGTCTCAAACCCGGGATAGTGTGCACCATAATCACAGTACTAATCCACTAAGCCATGACTGCATTAGATGTTCATTGACTGTCAACACACATATACATATGAATCAAAGTTTACCCAGTGCTAAGCAGGTGTAAACTCAGTTGAGAACTTTCAAATCCGGCCGATCACAAATAAGTGTGGGAAATGAGGCATATTTAAGCTCCATAGGCAGGAATACTCACCATAACTGGTTGCAGCTCCCATCTGCAGGCAGCAATGGCTGGTGTCGGAGAGGGCTCTTATTTCCAAGTGCAACAGTGGGGCATTGAGGAGTCAAAACTGATGGTTTGGCTCCTCGTCCATTGTCATGATGCTAGACTCCTGCATGGCCAGTTTCAGGGCACAGAATACAAAACGGAGGCCTGGAACTGTCTCGCACATGAACTCACCAGTGCCACAAGCGTCCCTTGGACTGATGAGCAGGTTAGACATCACCATGTAGACCTGAAGAGACGCAAGCAGGACCTACTGAACCAATGGATACAGGAGGCCCGTGGGATGCAAAATGCCCCACTACTGAGTAGGTAGCCATGGACTGAAGTGTGTAAAGATTGCTGGTGTAGTCAATAGTATGGATAGGTATATGTCTCAATATCACTTTATTTACTTCACAGCTGCAGGTGTCCATGCTGCGAATCAGCAAGCCTATGCAGATAGGCTGCTAAGGCTGCGCCACCAGGCAGGTTAGTAATTTTTCTGCATGTACTGTTATATACAATAAGTGAGATAGCCTGACTAAAAGTGCCTCAGCCCAATAATAAAGGTATAATAAGGCTTGAATAACCTATCTGCATGAACTGTTATGTAAAATAAGTGAGAGAGCCTGAAAAAGAGTGTTGTAACCCATTAATAAAGGTATAATAAGTCCTGAATTATCTCTCTGCATGTATTGTTATATAGAATAAGTGAGAGAGCCAGAAAAAGAGTGTTGCAAACCATAAATGAAGGTATAATACATCCTGAATAAGATGTCTGCATGCACTGTAATAACAAATAAATGAGAGAGCCACTAGAAAAGTGGTAATGTAATTAATAAAGGTATAACACCTGTAGTGTGTCCATGTCACTTTCTTTGAAATGTTGATGTACTCTTGCAGTATAGAAATAGTAGTGTTGTATTAAGCGCTGTCAACCCACGCTTGGGTAGGCTCATAGAAAGAGTACGATGGGAGTGCCAGCATCTCTTAAGCATATATACAGTCCTCAACTGTTTCAAGCCTGGCATGTATAGGTAAATCTGGCACATGAGTAGCTTGTAACTGTGTGCACCGGAAATGTCAGTGTGCTGCTAGAAATTTAGGTGGCTGTTAAAATATAACTGATAATGTCACCTGAACACATCCAGATACATAGACAGATGAATATAAATAAAATATATAAATACGTAGCAGTAACATCTGCATCCTGGACAGTTTGTATAACAGATCCAGATCAGGTACATAAGGAACTAGCAAAACACATCCCACAATGTAATGGACATTGCCTAGTGTAATAATACATGTAGGGGGGATATATACCAGCAGTCAATAGGAATGTAGTGTAAAATATAAGTTCATATAAGTTGTTAATGGAGGTATCTTTTTACACCCTACTGTATGTGCATAAACAATGCAATTCCACACCTCAATGGGTATGTGTAATCTCAAAACATTTGTTGGGACATATGTCCTATTTGTTTATAAATATCTGCATAACTTTTATGCATGTGCCCTGTTCAAACACCACAATCTTGGTGGCCTGTTGCCACCATTCATTCCTGCATGCTGTTGGAATGTCCACTGTCTTTCAATATATGCATATGTTATGCTTGCTGCTCAACTGTTGGAACTCTGGTGTGTTGGGTTAATAGAAATATTACTGCATGCTGTTACAACTAATTCGGAATGCTGTTGGCTATATTGTCAAATTCACCTAAACACAGAACGTATGGGAAGGCCGGTCCCAGAGGACCCACCTGTCCCACCTCAGCTGGAGATGGCACCTGGCACCAGCAGGTCTGGTGCCCAGCCCGGGACCTCGTCCTCTGTTGGCCCTGTGCCACCTTCGGGTGGAAGCGCTGCAGGGGATGGGGCTTGCAAGCATGGCCAGAGGAGGGACACCTGTCACCCTCTGAAGGGTCCAGGCTGTGGTGCATAGGGAGATACAGCGTTCAGTCGCTGATCCCCTACACCAGCTTGAGGCAAAAGTGGCGCGACTCACGGGTGAGCCTGCCCCACCTACGCATCCCCCAGCACAGCTACCCTCCGGGCTGTGAAGGTGCAGTGGTGACTGCCCATGGGTGGGGATCTCAGTTCCACTGTTAGCATCTGTGGGCTCATGGGCTTGCGATTTCCAAACATCCTTCCTCATCAGTTGTGTTCACACACCCCATGTGTCATATTCCGCCCCTGTATGCATCTTGTTTGTCTTGTCTGTTTACCTCCCCAACCTACCTCCCAAAACATACCTACTTCCCCTACCCCACATTCCTCTCTCACCTGAAAAAAAAAATGGGCAATCTGCTCCCACAAAAAATTACGCCCCATACATAGCTGCCCATTTTGCACAGATGTCCGCTGGACACAGAAACTGAAATTCAATTGTCAGTACAACATACTTTGTTGTCCTCACCCCTCTCTCAGGGGTGGAACGTTTCAAAATTTCCTCCAAATTACTAGTATATGCACAGCTGTTGCTGTTAAAGAAATGGGCAACTATGGACCTTCCATACACCCATCCTGCACATCCCGAACTGTTTTCCCTACTGTCTTTCCCTCTTTGTGCCCCTTTTTCACCACTTTCCTATCTCCCCATTTTCTTTTCTTTCAAAGAAATGAGCGCGGGGGTTAGCGGGAGAAAGCACTTTTAAGCAGCAGTAAGCAGGTTTGAACGAGTGTGCACATGTGTGCGCTTAGCTAAGTATTGCTAAGCGTCGTGCAAACCCACGCAAACCCACTTACAACTGCTTAAAAGTGCCTTAGTCACCCTGCATATGAGGAGCCTTGTTCTGCTCAGCAGCAAAATAAAACACCACTGTCAGTCTCGAACCCCAGACCTTGGGCATACTAGACTGCATGAAGTACCACTAGGCCACAGCAGACATCCAGTAGGATGCTGCTGAAATATATATATATATCATGCATCAGAATGTGTGAATATAAAGGAAAGATAGGAATGCCATAACACAAAACCTGTTCTGTGGAACTTTACCAGCAGTTGTTGTGGAATTGCATTATATGACTGTGATAACAGAACCAGACATTCTAGCAGTAAATACTGTTACAGCAGCACTTCACAACCCTCACACAGTATCATAGCAGGACAATCCCCAACCAAATGTACAAAATTGTACAAAGGTGTGTTCAAGGTACAGCAAGGATGTAGGTAGGCATACTCAGTACTGGAATTGTCCAGTTTCATGAGCATCCTGTGATAATGTCATCAAAATAAAAAGCACAAACAGTGCAGAAGTGAGTACATTAATATCCACAGTATAGCTGTTCCCAAACAGTTCATGTGCCAAATGAAAACATCGCAATAACTACATATGTATGGCAGCTAATTGTGGATGTTGTAAAGAAACTCCATACTCCCATGTATCTTGCGTTAGCATTTCTAGGGGTGAGTACAATTCTACACTGTCAACTGTGTACTGGAAGAGGCAACATTCGGGTCTGAGTACAACATACAAATAACTGACTACACCCTTAGCAACAGTTAGAAGAAGTATACCAACCTTCTGAGTTACACAACTGTGTCCACAGCAAACAAGCATGGTCCCCACTCTGGAATTCTGAAAGGGCTACGTCTATCTGACCTAACAATTTATAGAACTGGGTTGCTATGACAGTGAATACTGCAAGTACTACACAGCAAGCTGCATGCAATTGCCAAATGGTGGCCACTAATTGGTACAGAGGCCATCACATGCACATGTGCAGTTACCTATAAAAGCAGTCTGTACTTGCTGTCCACACATGCAATCATTCCATTGCAGGTACGGAGAGAGAGAGAGAGAGAGAGAAAATAAAAAAAAAAAAAAGAAAAGAAAAAGTGATGTAAGGTTAAGAAATATAGCAAAAAGAATATATTGAAAAAAAACAGTATACTGACAACAGAAATAATATTGAAAAAATATATTGAAAAGAAACTATATTGAAAAAAATCATTGAAATAAAATATATTTAAAAAAAAATTGAAAGAAAAAATATAGAAAAAAATTTGAAAAAAAAATTGCAAAAAAAAATATTGAAAACAATATATTCTGAAATATACATCTATTTAACAAATATCTTGAACAGTAAAAGAGATACTGAAAGCTAAACGTATATCGGTAAAAAAAGTATACCAGGATATACGGCAACATATACGAACACATACAAAGGCAAGGTATGTAACAGCTATGTATTTACTGGAATGTAGTAGATGTTAATGAAGAGTACTCTATATAGTTTGAATCATCCATATGTGGCAGCAGTACGTATCGATGCACAGATGCTCTGCATAACCACTGGCATGGGGAAATGAGTGTGCTTCTGTGTGCAGTGGGATGTGACGGTGACATATGTAGTTCAGCATTAAATGTCAAACATTTGATCCATGTTATCTGTGTTCTGTACAGTAGTGTGTACAATGTCTGTTTAAGGTAGTAGCCCATACGGTTGTGCAAACATGGATGTGACAGAGTAACAAATGCATGATAGTCATATTAATGTGTAACTTAGCATTGGCAACAGTTGTACCAGGCTAGTATGCTAATTCAGCATTAGCAGCTATGTATACACCCTCTAATATTACTGTGTGCTCACATGTGACACCTGTTCATGTTGCAGCAAGGCCCAACAGGTCAGCCGTGAGGTACATGTACTTACAACAGTGTGGTCCTTGTGTGTGTATGGCACACACATACGGAGAGATCTGTCCATGTCAGATATATTAGCATCTGTGAATGTGCATTGAGCAAGGGACATACTGCAACTGTTTGTGAAAGGTGTATATATATATATATATATATATATATATATATATATATATATATATGTTGTTGAAGGTTGTTATGTGCATATATCTATGTAGGTTGTAGTGTGTGGCAGACCAGACAGCATACAGTACTGGTATATGACATGTGGTGGTTAAACGCTGTGGGTATGGTTCATCAGGTTTGCAGTGTTGTAGCCAGTGAGGCCTGCTAAAGCTACATGGGCTGAGAACACCTTCAACACATTCTGCACAACACTGTGCAATGTTATGACATAACTGTATACGTCACAACCTTCCCATACTTGATATACCCACCATGACAGGTGGACTGTATATGTGCCTATATGTATATCTGTATGTACAGCAATGGATGCTCATATGTATGTGTATATATATATATATATATATATATATATATATATATATATATATATATATATATATATATATATATATATATATATATATACATATATCTTTAGAGAGAGAGAGAGACAGGGTCATAATTACTGCAACAGATGCCTGGTGACAAAGCCATGGACTCAAGCTCAATGTTGACACTGTATTGGCATCCCTCCTTGCAAAGACTCAGTACCCATGAACTACCACATGGGTGGTAGTCTACTCAACACCGAAGGTGTGATAAGAGACCATGGGACACAGGTGGACAGTAGTCTCCCCTTTGATAGTCACAGTGCCACACTAGTCATTTAATCATTCTATGTGGCACACGTCATCACAAAATGTGTGTCATCCAGGGAAAAATAGGTCAGTATTCCCCTCTACTCCACACACATAAAACCCGGTATAGAGTACAATGCCCCATGTGGTATGTACCTCACTGGACATCTACAGCAAGTGGAAAGGACACAGACATACATCACAAAGAGTGATACCGGCATCAAGCAGATGCCCTATGCAGACCATCACACAAACCCACAACTAGACTGTATCACATACCGCCTACCCAGAGGTGACCTCTGACTGACATACTAAGCTATGTCAAACCCAGATCTGTTGAACATGCTCCACATAAACAGATCACAATCTGTACAAGCTACACGCTCTAGGGACCCAAACCCTTTGCCCACAATAAACAGCACATGCTGGAGGGATAGATTCCTATATCAGAGACATCCCATACTCTGGAACTAACCAACTATCCATAGCAAACAAAACTCCTAATTAGCAGTCGTCATAAATAATCATGGAGATTGTATGGGAGATAGTGAATACACCTCAGTGTCTCTGCTTGATTGGGCCACATGTAATTTAAATACCTGTGTGTCAGAGGCCAGGGTAGCGTATGGCTAGAGTTCTATAGGCCCTAGGGCCAATAGCCTCTTACCTACCTATGAAGAGAAAACCACCAGTGTGAACAATGGGAAAACTGAAGAACAAATTACAAAAATCCACTGTATCGCAATGCACCTCCGTGTCTTGGGAAATCCACACACCGCTGCTCTGTTAGAATATGCCAACAACTTCAAACAGTAAAATTCAAACGAATAACCCAAAAATCAACTAAATGCTGTAAATAATTTAATCACATAAAAAATCCAAACTCCAGGGTTAAGCAGTTTCACTTGTATAAACACAAGCTTCGTCAGAACACAATAACTGACAATATCTGGTGTTGAATAGCTTTTTTGGCGCCAAACATTTGAATCTGTCATACAAAATTTAAAGACATATACATTCATTTCCTAACCCTACAGTCCTACCATGAATAAATTGTGATGTAACATACAATATAATGAATTGTAAACATGATAAAAACAGTAACCAAACCAACGAACTTGTGTGGCTGTCCAAAATATAAATCAAGAATACAAAAACCAGGATAGCCGTCGAGTAGAATGCAATTACAAGAAACTCTTCCAACTTAAAAATGAAAAGTGACACCGTCAACGTGCATAAACGCTTTTATTCACCAAAATCCATATGCGTTTTTGTCCCTTCATACAGGACTTCATCAGATAAAATAACACAAAAACTTTCCCATTTTTATGTTGTAATTAAAATCAATTAACCTATAAAATTCTATTTCTTTACTTTGAATGAACCAATCAGTCTTCTTTCCTTTCCTCATTAATATTAATTTAATTTATACCATCGTGAATTAATATATATATTTTATAGTATAACACAACCTCCACTATTAATTTAAATACATAATAAATTTTTATTATATAATAAATTTTTATATACGTGAATGTTGTATTAATTAATTTGTTAGGAAAGTTTATTTAGTCCATGCATACTAATACTTGAAAATATATACATAAAACTCAAAAAAACCACAGAAAAAAACTGAAAAAACTCCCTCTAGTGTCCGAAACCTATAATACCTAATAATTCAAATAAATATTTCAAATGAATTATTCTTTCTTGAATATATATTTTGATATATAAATATGTAAATATATAAAAATTAAATATTAAATATAAATACACATATAAATATAAAAATATATAGGTTAATTGATTTTAATTACAACATAAAAATGGGAAAGTTTTTGTGTTATTTTATCTGATGAAGTCCTGTATGAAGGGACGAAAACGCATATGGATTTTGGTGAGTAAAAGCGTTTATGCACGTTGACGGTGTCACTTTTCGTTTTTAAGTTGGAAGAGTTTCTTGTAATTGCATTCTACTCGACGGCTATCATGATAAAAACAGTAACATAACCATAAAACAAAGTATCTATTAAATGTAAATAAACATCCGAAGGATGTCAATTAAGAAGTGCATAATTTAAAAATGTATGTAAAAATATATAAATAAAAATATATAAAGTATGTAAATCAAGATATCAAAATATAAAATAGTCACAGAGAATATAAACGCTTTCGTACCAATAGTGTAATACCTGAATGATACTCCATTGTTCCTTTAACTCAGTGCAATACATGCATAAAACTATATTCAGTTCAAAGACAGCAATGGTTTGATAGATATAGTGTCGTTAAGACCAGGTAAAACGGAAGCATCGGTGTAAATATGCCACCAAAGTTCTTTGTATAGGAGCAAACCTTTGAAGTCTCTCCCACTTGGGTTGACCTTCAAAGTCTCTACAATGCCAAAATTAAAATAATGGTTGTCACCATGCACTTTGATGTGCCTATAAAGCGCATTTTTTTCATCCTTTCTTTTAATAATATATAAGTGAGAGTAAATACATCTATTAAACCTTCTTTGGGTCTTGCCTATATAGTACCCAGTGCAGGTCCTACATATGGCAAGATATATAACCATTTTGGTTTGACAGTTTCCTCCACAAAACCTAATATGAGTGTGGTTATAATTATCCAACACCACACTATCACCCTGAAAAATAGTATGGCATTGGTTGCAAGCTCAACATTTACCTGTGTTCTTGTATAAAGGAGTCTTATACGAATTACCTCTCTCTAAAATTAGCTTGATGTTAATGCCAATTTTATTTCTGTATATAGTGACATGCTTGATGAAGTGACATTTATTACCTCATTATTTAAGGACAGAGGTTATGATGTCAAAGCTATGTCCAAAGTTAAGGATTATGTCATTAAAGAATGGGGGAAAAAATATTTGCCCCTGTTGGGAGAAAGATATAACAATAGTGTTTTTAAGGAGACATCTAAAATGACTGATATGATGAGAGATGACAGGTCATTTGACAGGACATGTATTTTGGAATATGGAGTACATACAGGTAAGGTCAAAAAAATTTTGACCGACAATTGACAAATTATTTTAGCAGACCAGGAAATTGTACCTATTCTGGATCAAGGCCCTAGATTTGACAATAAAATTGGCATTAACATCAAGCTAATTTTAGAGAGAGGTCATTCATATAAGACTCCTTTATACAAGAACAGAGGTAAATGTGGATCTTGCAACCAATGCCATACTATTTTTCAGGGTGACAGTGTGGTGTTGGATAATTATAACCACACTCATATTAGGTTTTGTGGAGGAAACTGTCAAACCAAAATGGTTATATATCTTGCCATATGTAGGACCTGCACTGGGTACTATATAGGCAAGACCCAAAGAAGGTTTAATAGACGTATTTACTCTCACTTATATAGTATTAAAAGAAAGGATGAAAAAAATGCGCTTTATAGGCACATCAAAGCGCATGGTGACAACCATTATTTTAATTTTGGCATTGTAGAGACTTTGAAGGTCAACCCAAGAGGGAGAGACTTCAAAGGTTTGCTCCTATACAAAGAACTTTGGTGGCAAATTTAGACCGATGCTTCCATTTTACCTGGTCTTAACGACACTATATCTATCAAACCATTGCTGTCTTTGAACTAAATATAGTTTTATGCATGTATTGCACTGAGTTAAAGGAACAATGGAGTATCATTCAGGTATTACACTATTGGTATGAAAGCGTTTATATTCTCTGTGACTATTTTATATTTTGATATCTTGATTTACATACTTTATATATTTTTATTTATATATTTTTACATACATTTTTAAATTATGCACTTCT
Organism: Protopterus annectens; assembly: GCF_019279795.1. NCBI lineage: Eukaryota > Metazoa > Chordata > Ceratodontiformes > Protopteridae > Protopterus > Protopterus annectens. The sequence goes on along the minus strand of NC_056738.1, from coordinate 548,527,057 downwards.
TAATTGACATCCTTCGGATGTTTATTTACATTTAATAGATACTTTGTTTTATGGTTATGTTACTGTTTTTATCATGTTTACAATTCATTATATTGTATGTTACATCACAATTTATTCATGGTAGGACTGTAGGGTTAGGAAATGAATGTATTTGTCTTTAAATTTTGTATGACAGATTCAAATGTTTGGCGCCAAAAAAGCTATTTAACACCAGATAATGTCAGTTATTGTGTTCTGATGAAGCTTGTGTTTATACAAGTGAAAGTGCTAAACCCTGGAGTTTGGATTTTTTATGTGATTAAATTATTTACAGCATTTAGTTGATTTTTGGGTTATTCGTTTGAATTTTACTGTTTGAAGTTGTTGGCATATTCTAACAGAGCAGCGGTGTGTGGATTTCCCAAGACACAGAGGTGCATTGCGATACAGTGGATTTTGGTAATTTGTACCTATGAAGAGATACACACCCACATGTACATGTTGCAATAATCGATATGTGAGGTTGACTGAGTGTGATGGTGAATGTGTCAGAGTTCGGTATATGTGTGATAGCTTAATGGGAAACTGTCTCAGTCATGGTATTATGTGTCCTAGCTGTGATCCCAGCAAAAGATGTGTATGCAATTGTTAGGCAGAAAAATCAGTATGCCATACGGTCTGACGTAGTCCCTTGTTGTCGACTGGCATGTCCCATCGTGGGCTAAAGCAGTACATGTATGCATATTGGGTGTTACTGCTGGTGAATCCAACTCCTGTATGAACTGTAGTACTACCTGAAGCTGTATGCCTAAACAGCACAGTATGGTGTACGTGCACATTTATTGGAACCACTGTTATGTGTGTTTCCTGTAGTCCTCACAGATTACATACCTCAGGCATAAGGTCTGGTAACTACTGACACACAGGTAAAGGTCACCTGGGTTGCCATACCTTTGTGTCTGTTATGTATGTCTGCTGTGTGTGTGGGTATGCCTGTACCATGGCCTTGGTCATGTGTGTGTTACAGGATGTAACTGCGTATCTAGCAACATGTATAGTCTAGTACAGCAGTATGCCACCTATATTAATGAATGTGCACATATGTTAGGCAGGGGTCCGCCATCAACGACTAGTGTGGTATACTGGTAATACTGTCAGTGGACTTTACATTCATTGCAATGGATTACATATTTCATGATGCATTAGCATGATATATACCTCCTGTGGCTAGGTGATGCATTGTGTCACATACAGTGTGCCATGTACTGTTGTATAGTCTTACATACTGTTATAACTTTGTCGCTGTGCAAAACATGGTTTGATATATAGAGTGTGTCAGGCACTGTCAGGTATCTGTGTGTTGAGAACTGATATGTGGTATTGAAAGTGTGTATCTTCTGACAGCCAATAGGTTGCTATATATGGCAGTTAATTTATATCTGTACTTTAGAATGTTACATGTGCCACATGACTTGCTCACACATATTGTTTAATTGTCTTCCAGGGTAATGTCCCACCATCGTAACCCGGCATATAACATGGCCGAGGAGGAAGCCATCACAGCAAGCCTGGTGCAGCACTATGCACTGCTGTTCTCCAGAACCAGCCAGGACCAGCATGAGTGGGCTGCGCTGTGGCAAGAACTTGTCCGTAGGGTAAATGACATAGGCATGCATAACCGGACTTATGAGCAGGTACGCCATCACTGCAGTGATTTAATTAGACATGTCCAGCAGCGTGCGTCTGATATCCACAGACAACAGCTTGCCACAGGTGGGGGGGTAGCCATCCATCCCCCCCTCACCAGAGTGGAGGATCTGCTTCTGAGCCAGGTGGCTCCTGGCCAACCACAACCACAACAATTAACATGTATCATCATGGAGGCCGGAGCCACCCAGCAAGTTGGCATGGAGTGTGTAGGTAACATGGCATAGCTGTAGAATACTGTTACCTCTATTGGTAGAGCAAGCTTATGTGAGATGTGTACTGTGCAGTTAGATGATGTGGTGCCTAGTGCTGTGCAATACTAATAATTAGGAATATAATCTGTAGGCCTTTGACTGTCCACTGTTGTACTACTGTAAGACTGCAAACACATAGTACCAATGCCACAGTTGTTGCCACTGACAAAGTGTCTGATATCCTTGTAGGTCCCTCTGGTGTGACAGCAAGGCAGCAGAGCCATGCTGGTGAGTGTGTTATACCTTTCATATTGCTAATTAAATGTGCATGTCATAGGTGAGGTCTAGGCTATGTACACGTAGCACACCTACGCATCTGTGCATGTTTGCTGTGAGACTATGCACATCCTAGTAACGTGGGTAGCTGCTTAACACACATACAATACACAGAGCATCCCACACAATTGTGGCAACACTGTAGTGGACATCGGGTAGGCAGAGTCGATACACATGCAAACAATATACACACCTTTGTCATACGCAGTACACATTAATGTGCTACACATGGCTTATTCAGAGACCCGCTGTAAGGTCACACTACAGTATCCCAAACCTCATCCACACAGCACACTTAATATACCTGAGGGGTAGATGCCTCACATGTGGCTGTGCAACACTCTTCAACACATAACACATTCATGTTAGGCAATGCCCCCTATTGGGCACCTCACAAACCCATGTAACAACTGGCCGTGCAATGGTGAATTTAGCCATGGTACTGCAGTTCAGGTACAGCACGCTATGTGCCGGTCTGGCACACATTAGTAGCCTTGAGTGACCACATGATGCTGCATGATGATGGCTCATGGTACTACACCCCATCCAGTTACACTGGCCACAATAATACACATATCATGAATTGCTATGCACCTCAATGTTGTGTGTGTGCAGACATATGCACCTATGTGCAATATGCATAGCAATCCCCATTTGTAGAACATGGCACACAAATGTCTTGTAATGCTTGTAATGTTTTGTAATGCTATGGGGTGTATAGGTCAGATGACACACATTGTGTATGTGTGATGATTCATGTTGCAGTTGTGTGGTAGCATGCCATGTCATGGCTGCCACTGGCATGTCCACAATATGTCCTACACTCACCATAACCACTGTACAATGGCTATGTTGAGCAATGGTATTCCATCAGGTATACATGCACCACTCATCCTGTGTGTATACATAGCATGCTTGTGCTACACCTGTGTCCACAATCATCTGCTAAAGACACAGATGCTCTAATCAGAAATGGATATCTATGTGACACACTGATACACATCCAGACATGGTATGTATACCTGTGACTGATGGTGCACAGGACATTGCAGGGCTTTTAATACCTGCACAGCAATGTTTTGTCCATGTACACATTGCGTTCCAGGGTGAGGCCATTCACTGAACAAATCACACATGCACCAAGGCCATGTATACTGTTATTAGCAATGGCTGTCTACACTCACACTGCATGCTGCTAAGCAACACACGTCCTGCATGCTGTCACATTTGATATAAATGTTTGGCTTGTGATACTGTACCCCAACATCACACACTATTGATTATGTTTGGGATTGCTGTTGGTGTGTGTGTGTGTGTGTGTGTGTGTGTGTGTGTGTGTGTGTGTGTGTGTGTGTGTGTGTCTGTACTAGTGAGGAGTGTATTTGTGTGCATGTGTTCATGTGTGCATGTGTGCCTGTGTGCATGTGTTCATGTGTACATGTGTGCATGTGTGCATGTGCGCATGTGCGCATGTGTTCATGTGTACATGTGTGCATGTGTGCATGTGTGCATGTGTGCTGACATCATGTACAGGTCATAAATTGTGTTTCCTATCTCCTTCTCACAGGTGTTGATACTGGGCTGGTTCAATGCAGCAGGGAAACTGATGTCACTGAGCATGATAGTGACAATGATGATAGGTGTGTTGAGGTACAGGCATGTTTGCCAGGGTCTACCGTTGGGCCACCAATCGACACTACACATGTGTTACTCCATCCATGCACACAGTCATACTGCCAATACATCCGTCACCGATGCCCTTAGCAGAGGGACAGCGTACAGCCAGCATTGTCCAGGACAGTGTGGTATCCATGGCACATGCATCCCAACACAGCAGCCATACCCAGATGTCTGGAAGGGTACCACATAGGCAGATGCTCTCTCATCGGAGCACTGCTGCCCATCATGCCACTGGCAGACGTGCCACAGATCTAAGTACCTCACGCATGTTCCAGGCTGTCATGGAGGCACAGACACATATGGAACAGTACACCAGACAGGGAATGAGGGCACAGAGGGCACATAACATGTAACAGACAGTATCCGTGACCTAGCTGGTGCCATCCGCAATTACACTGAGGTTACTGATAAACATTGGGGAGAGACACTATATGTCTTCTGCATTGTCATGTCCATGTGTCATGACAGTGCAGGACGGATGAGTCGTCGACGTGGACTTATGCCAACAACATCAGCAGCTGGCAGTCACCATGGATGTCCCTCAAGCAACAGCCGCTCCCATAGTGCCAGTACCAGCCCCAGCAATGTTGGGGGGTTGTCCATAGAACATCCTAAAAAAACAAGGTGCACATGGCTCTGGACAGTCCCAGCAGGGACCTGGGTCCAGTGTACATCCATCTACATCTGGGGATAGTACCCAGTCTGGCTTTGTACCTGATAGTGTCAGTAGCACTCCTACCAGGCACAGGTACCGTATCCGTGGCCAGAGACGGTGATCTGTAAAGCCTCGCAGGTACAATCTGTTGCTGTCCCACAAGTAACCATATGTGGCATCCACATGGTGGAACTGTGTGCACGCAGACGCACACACACACATAATCCAGACACCTAGGGCTAACACATACACACACACATTACATCAACATTGGCCCATACCATTATTCTTGCCCCTCACACACACACACACACACACACACACACACACACACACACGCACACACACACACGCACACACACACAGACACACACACATACATGTTCAATGGATGGCTCACTGTAGGCCTCTGGCAGACCAACAACACACCCTGTGCATATGATGAAACCTGTGCCACCTCCTGTCATCTGTAACATCAATGCAGGAACAGGCTACCATGGTGCTGATGCACAGGGTGTCTTTATAGCAGTATAGCAATGTTAGCATGTTGTCAGCAGTAGAGTGTAATGATAGGCTTGAAGGTGTAGCTGAGCAGGCATGATGCATTAAAGCTATGATTGTCATTGTAGTGTTGTTTACACCAGTGTTAGTTCCAATTGTATACTGTCCGCCCACATGCCACTTGGCTGATGTGTGCAGTATTGGCAGCATGTGTTAGAGAGTGGACAGTATGTGTGGGATGTGTGTGTAGCACATATTTGCAGGTGTACAGTTGTGGAAATGGTGGAGGTGCACTGTCTGCATGTACGTGCATAGTGGACACATGGGCAGGGTGACATGCTCTGTAACACTCCATAGTTTCTATTGGTGGCCAGTATGCATTGTACTACACACATTTTGGAACGTGACTACACATGTGTGTATGACATGGTTTGACACTGTGCTGTGGGTGATACTGTTACCATATGTCATTGTTTTGCATCCTGGTAGTATACATGACTGCAACAGCCTGACCATAACTGATCGTTAGCTGATGTCCTGACAACTGACACACAGATGTAGGACACACAGCAACATTTGGATCCTTCAGGTACTATACTATGCTAGTAACCAGTGGTATTCAGCTGCACCCATTACTGAGACCACTCCTGTTCAGCATATGGCTCTCTTAGGTACAAGCAATCACAGTAGGGATGTGTCTGTCCAGGTGTGCTATGCATACTGTGGCCTATACTGCATTCTCCAGGTGACACACACATCCTCCACAAGGGTATCATACAGACAGATACCTGTTGTCAAACCCATGCTGTAAAGCTATTGGCGAAACTAAGCATAGTCATCCACCTTTACGGAACATAGTATCCCCACAGTACCACATAGGTAGTAGCCACCAACATCATGAACAGGTACCGATGTGTATATGCAACCTAGTGTTACATCATCTCTCCTTTGATAATCACATTCCCTAAGGTATTGTGGAATCCCTCAGTGGATCACATAAGCAATCAGGGGTCTGCATGCATGTCCACAAAGGTTGTTGGACACCTATAATGCATAGTCATCATTGACAGACTCTGCTGCATTTGAACAGGTCTGACATATACCTCGGCCATAAACCCTCACACACACAATTCAATAGAAACTGTAATGAGTGTGTGTGGCACGGATGATCTAGGCCAGGCATCACTGCAGTGGCTGGCCTTCTCACAAGCATACAGATGTGACATAAGGTCTGTGAAGCAGTAGCACAGTTTGGCAAAGATGCCAACTGTATACTTGGATAAATCAGGGTTCCCACACATGCAATACTTGAGGTGACATGTATGTATACGTATTTGCCTCATAGCTACCTCACATGTGCAATGCCTACTGATATGTCATATGGTAGCAAAAAGCAAAACCCCCAACACATTGACCAACACTGTCACACGCATGGAGCACACACACTCCCCAAGTGCAGGATTCAAACCCCTACCTAACTAATTCATTATACTAGAGGAGTACACATCAACACATCGTGCTGTACACATTACTAGGAAGTATCTTTTCCACAGGTATATTTGTAGGATGGTGACATAATCAGGCTTGACAAAGAGTAGATTACCACTTTTAAGATGTTTTGCTACTCCCCTAAATTGTTGCTCCTTCCTAAGAAGATCGCACACAGTTATCAAGTACGTGATTCAAACCCCTACCTAATTACATCATGATACTAGAGGAGTACGCATTAACACGACACGCTATACACATTACTGGGAGAAGTCTTTTCCACAGGTATGTTTGTAGGATGGTGACATCATCAGACATGACAAAGATCTGTATACCACTTTTAAGGTGTTTTGCTACTCTCCAAAAAGGTTGCTCCTCTCCAAGGAGATCACACACAAACTTATCAAATGCAGGATTCAAACCCCTACCTAACTACTTCATAATACTAGAGGAGTACACATTAGCATGACACGCTATACACATTACTGGGGGCTCTCTTTTCCACAGGTATATTTGTAGGATGGTGACATCATCAGACATGACAAAGATGTGGATACCCCTTTTAAGGTGTTTTACTACTCTCCAAAAAGGTTGTTCCTCTCCAGGGAGAAGATTCAAACCCCTACCTAACTACTTCATGATACTAAAGAAGTACGCATTAGCACGACGTGCTATACACATTACTGGGCTTTTTTTTCCCCCCACAGGTATATTTGTAGGATGGTGACATCATCAGACATGACAACGATATGTATACCACTTTTAAGGTCTTTTACCACTCTCCAAAAAGGTTGTTCTTCACCAAGGAGATCACACATGAACACACACACACAGTTGTCAAGTGCAAGATTCAAGCCCCTACCTGACTACTTCATGATACTAGTGGAGTACACATTAGCACGACACGCCATACACATTACTGGGGGTTCGTTTTTCCAGAGGTATATTTGTAGGATGGTGACATCATCAGACTTGACAAAGATTGGTTTACCACTTTTAAGGTGTTTTACGACCCTCCTAAAAGGTTGCTCTTTCCCAAGGAGACCACACACAAACACACACACCCACTCCTCAAGTGCAGGATTCAAACCCCTACCTACCTACTTCATGATACTAGAGGAATATGTATTAACATGGCGTGCTATACACATTACTGGGGGTTCCTTTTTCCACAGATATATTTGTAGGATAGTGACATAATCAGACTTGACAGAGATTAGTTTACCAGTTTTAAGGTGTTTTACTACTTTCCAAAACGTTTGCTCTTTCCCAAGGAGACCACACACAGACACACACACTTGTCAAGTCCAGGATTCAAACCACGACCTAACTACTTTATGATACAAAAGAGGTATGCATTTACATGCCACGCTATACACATTACTGTGAGTTGCCCTTTCCACAGGTTTATTTGTAGGATGTTGACATCATCAGACTATACAAAGTGGGTTACATTAGGTGACATTAGGTGGGCTACATTGAAGGAATGTCTACACAGTTTGGCCATGTCATCATCAAAGGGGTGTGTACTATCTACCTGTGTCCCCAGGGCCATAATGACTTTCTCCATACATACTGGATTACCACCTATGTGGTAATTTGTGTGCACTTTGTTGTACCCAAAGGGGATGACTATGCATTCTTTGGCATTCAGCTTGAGTCCATTGTTTTGACACCAGGTATCTGTCTCTGTTAGACACTTCTAGAGGATGTCTGTGTTAGCCGTGCAGTTGGTTATTGACCACAGTTACCATTCATCTGCGGACCTGTTCAGCCATACACCTCCCATGCTTGCCTCTACCTCTGAGCAGTATCTACTGAACAGGTGGTGTCCCAGGACCAAGACCTGTGGGATGCCATTTGTGACTGACTTAGAGTTGGCCATGGCACCAGCAACTCTGAACATGTGTGTTTGATCTGTCAGCCACCTGGCCACCCATCCTGTGACGTAGCTGTTAATGTTCCAGCTGGTATGCTTGTCCATGATAACAGAGTGGGGAATGGTGTGGAAAGTCCTTCATGAGGTCCGGGTGGGCTGTGTGGACTACATTCACCTCCATCTATGTCCTTGGTAACTGTTTGAAATAAGTCAACTAGGTTTGGGAGCCAGGATCTGACCTCAACAAGGCGAAGTTGTGAAGAGTACAGTGTCTGGATGTCTCCAATGCCTCTGTTTATGGGTTCCATGACAATTTGCTCAATAGCTCTGTAGACCAGGCTGAGTAGACATATTGGGCAATGGTGTCCATGTTCTGTTGTGGCACCCCCTTTCTGGAGCTGGATGACTGTTTGTTTATGCCATTCTTTGGGTACATAGCCTGTGGTATGCTTGTGTCTGGACAGTGAATGTGAGTGAGGGTCCAGTTCCTCATGGGCCTAGTGTATGACACAGCCTGGGACACCATCCAGACACATTGATGCTGTGTTCTCAGCATTGGTGAGGGCTGTCTTTACCTGCATGTCCATGACATCAGGGACTGTGCATCCTTCTGTGCTGGACACAGACCCTTTTGGGGGTGATGGGGGTGTTTACACTGAATGTGTCCCCCTGGATGTGGGCAATGATAGTTGGTTTGGTGTATTTCTTTCGTTTTTTTCAGTAGCTGACAGCATATTTGGAGGTTGACACCTACATGTCTGGTATAGCTACCATAGGATTTGTGGTTGTCATTCTTACATTCCTTGGCTATTTGTCTTTAGAAACTGTCCTTGGATTATTTTATGAGCGATCATTGTTTCATCCTGATAATGATCAGTGATGCGTTTCCTTTAGTGAAGTTGGCTCTATCATGTGTTCGTTTCCTCCTGTTGTCTAGCTTATTTATGGGCAACAACCACCTGATTGTTGTCTTATTTTTGGAGGTGTGCATCTTGGTTTTATTTGTGATGTCTCAATCCATGCATCCCTGTAGATGCTCATAGGATGCACTTGTAAATGATTCTGCAGTTTGTATACCATTATTCTATAGCAAGAGGGCTTTGGAATACTCCACTTTGGTCTTGGGAAGTGTGCAGTTTGCTTTTGCAAATGTCTTCACAGTGGTTTCATTGACTAGGTGGGGGGGCCGGATGTGGATGTCCAGTGTGATTACTTCATGATCTGATATTACCAGCGAGGGGTTTATCTCTGTAGTGGAACACTGGTACCCCATGTTAGTGATGATCATGTCCAGTATGTTGTCACCTCTAGTGGGCGTGGTGACCAGCTATTCCAGGGTGTTAGGGTTTTACACTCTAGGAAACATTGGGCGAAGGACATTGTACATGAGTAATTCCACCACTCACTGTTTGGGTAGTTGTAATCTCCTCATATAATGGTGTTGGATAGGGCCTTTATATTTTCCGCTGTTCTCTGGAATACTGAGTGAGGTTCCCAAGACAAGGTACATGATCTGTAGCAGGCTACAACCTGATGGGCTGCTTTGGCCAATGTTACTTGCACTTGCATGGTCTCCAAGGCCTCATGCTGTGCCACTAACCTGAAGGTGTGGGTATCCATAGGGTAAATGGCTACACCCCTTCCTTTTGTATTTTACTCATGGTTTTGGGTCCAAAGGTCAGAGGGATTGTGAGTGTTTTATGTGGACCATATCCAACAGCTCTCTGTTTGACATTGCTTTGTATGTTAGGCAGTGAAAACCTCTGAGTGGGCGATATGCAAGGGAGTATGTATGGAGCATTTTGAGATGGTCTGTGTATGGCATGTATTTCAGGCCACTAATGCTCTTTGTGTAGTATTGCTGCTGGCTTTCCAGTTGCTGTAGTTGTCATGTGAGGTATATAGCAACAGTGGCGTTGTACTCTATTATACTTCTAGTGAGTGATGAGTGGAGGGGAACATTGTCCTCTTCCATTCTGCATGAGACGCATTTTGTGATGAGGTGTGCCACATGGGAGGGTTTCCTGACTACTGTGGGAATATGATTAGCACAGTTGTATCCACTGTCCACCTGTGACCCAAGGTGCCTTGTCAAACTTTCAATGTGAAGTATACTACCACCTCTGTTGTAGTTCTTGGCTACAGAGTTTTTAACATAGGGGATGACAATGCACCTTTTGGCATTGAGCCAGAGCTCATGGCTTTGACAACAGCCATCTGCCCCAGTGAGGCCCTTTTGTAGGATGCCCACATCTTTTGTGTTTACCATTGTGGCTCCTGGTTTGCAGTCCTCTGGTAAATTCAGCTGCCACAGACCTGCCATGTTAATGTTTACTTCAGGGAAGTAGATACTACACAGCCTGGGAAGTTATCTGGTCCCATGGCTGCTGGGATACTGGCTTTGGATAGTGTTTATTACCTGTGCAGCCAGGATGACAGCAACTTTGCAGTCTTCCATTATGGAGATGTGCTCTTTCATGGGTGTGGGGGGGGGGTACAGTTAACAGTGATCCTATCTGCCAGGATGTTGGTAATATCAGTTGGCTCTGTACATTTACTGCCATTGAGCTGTAACTCGGAACAGATCTGACTGTAACCATGACATGAACCTGTCTGTTGGACAGAGATCTCCTGAGTAGACAGTATGCCACAGAGTACAGATTGGGTTACATTCAGTCTTGTTACATGGGGTGGCTATTTGAGGCCACTTCATTGGTCTTTCTAGCTGCTGAACGTGCCTAGTCGGATTCATCACAAGTGTGTTGTGGTACTCTCTGACAGGTCTGATGACTGCTGGCTAGTGGGAACCTCCTTTGACCTACGTGCACAGACCTTGGCAGTTTGTGTGAACACATAGCATGATTTTCCAACCACTTTGTGAATGGGTATCTGGAAGTAGAGATGACTATCCACATTTGTCCATAGATACCTAATTATCGCATCCGCATTTAGTCTAAGTGTGTGAGCATGCCCAGTATGACCTTTCAGTATGATGTTGCCTGACATTTGGTTCATTTCTTTGTGTGTGAGCATGCCCAGTATGACCTTTCAGTGTGATGCTGAATGGAATCCACTACATTTATTGGAGTGTGTGAGCACACCCAGTATAGACATTTATACTATATGTGTATGGAAAATCAAGTTGTATTTTTACAGCAGGGCCCACCTTTGTGTCATAGATCAACAGGGATCATGCTGCGCCTGCAGGGCTTCCATGCGACACTTTGCATAGACTTACCAACATTTCTACATACAGGGGGAACAGCTATTCTTTGTACATTTCTACCCGAGGGCACAACTGATTGTTACTGTGGGTGTACATAGGATGTGGGTTTCACCTGACACTTACTACACAAAAAGGCAAACACACAAACTAAGAATCAAAAGCACCAAAGGCTTAGCAGATTACTTGAAACAAACAATTTATTGAGTTAGCGCTTTCGGAAACAAACTGTGTTTTTCCTTCTTCAGACAAGGGAAATAAACTGTGTTTTTCCTTCTTCAGACAAGGCCTAATAAGTATTTTTTATTGGATTTGTTTAACAACAATTTTAGTAAGTGTTTTTTAACATTTATACACCGCATCATTTTTCTTACATGTGGGTTGAATTGTTAGTTAGGATTCTGTGATTTAAGTGTATTTGCCTAAGGTGTATTCCTTTGGCTTGGTAAAATCTACTGAATTGTATCTGTCACTTTAAAACTATTCAATTAGTTTTAACAATCAATTAATTGGCATTGTATGTGTTATTTATAAGCTCTAAAAAATTTT
>NC_056738.1:548509198-548514366 GCF_019279795.1 Protopterus annectens | reverse complement strand
AAAACAAACAAACAAACTGATTTAAACAAGTTACCCAATTAACCAGAAAAAAGCTCAAAACTGAGCCCTGTTTCAGCAGTCTTCAATCAGACAAGTTCTAACTGCACACCCCTGCTTACTGGGGTGCAGGGGAACCTTCTTCAAAAAAAGATGGCCTGGATCAGTGCTCAAGTTATACAAACAAAGCTAGATTCAGCAGGCCTGAATCTGGTCTTTGCTACAGCAACAAGGCACACCAGTTTCAGAAGGAAAGAGTTCAAATAAGCAGTCACAATAAGCCTGTGACCAGAAATTCCCAGCTCAGAAGGGGAGAATCCAGCCTCTCCTCCCACAAGAGTGCAGACCACACACCTTCTTAATGTAGAATAACTGGCCTGAACCCAAGGGCTTAAGCCAGAACTAATACACTTTTAGAATAGCAGCCACTGAGCCTTCAATCAGCAATTCCCAGTTTAGAAGGATGTAAGCTAATTGTCCTGCCACAACAGTGCAGACCACAAATCTTCTTAATGTAAAACAAACGGTATGAAGCCCAAGGGCATAAACCAAAAGACTTAGAATAACAGTTACAATTTAATCAGGCTACGACCAAGCAGTAAGAAATGCAGCAGAATAAATAAAATTGAGTACTTTTAAGAAAAGCAAAATAAAGTAGGAGGAAACACAAATACAGTAAAAGCAAATGAATAAAGTGCAAAAAAAAATTTGTTTTTTTTTTTTAAGTGCAAGAAGAGAGGAAGGAAGAACCTAAGTGGGCTGGCCTTCTCAAATCTTCTCTCTGTATTAAGTAGAATGAACACTAGACTCAGACTATGATCTAACTGTACTCAGTTAAGTGAGCAAATGAAATGGCCCCAGGAGAAGTGTTCTAATACAGACTTACAGGAGGGGCAGGCAATTCCAGAGCCACCAACACTAATACCAACACAGAAACAGGGAGGGTGGGGAACTAACTGCAGAGAGACACACATCACACTGTTCAGAAACACACAATTAGGAAACAGAGAAAATGAAAATACAGTACTTTTAAAACTGCAAGTTTGTACTTAACAGAAGACTAAAATTCACTACTGCAAGTTTCACTTAGCTTCAGCTTGTAATGCAGATGTTTGTAGCCAAGCAAGTCTCTCAGGAGTTGAAAAAAATATACTGCCTCTTCAAGGCCCGAACCCTTGACCCTGCACACCATACACAAAGTGACTTACCAGTAAGCCATGGCAGATGTGTCATTCTAAGGGGATCTGGTATCTGTCTGCCTGGGATGACATGACTGACAGACCACAATGCTTTGCCAGAGATGGCCTGCACCAGTCACCCATGGGATTCTGGACACTGGCTAAGGCTCTTGCCACCCCTATAGTGTCTTTTTTTAGGCAAGGTTCAAATGACACATTCACCACCTTAACAGGTACAAGCAAACAAAATCTGAGGGTAATGTTACTCAAGGCTAGAAGTCTAAATCTCAAAATGCATCAACTCGAGGCACTCCTTAAAATGGTGTACATCGACATCTGTGCAGTCACAGAGACCTGGTTCAAGGTTCCAGACAGCACCCCTGCATTACCAGGCTATAATTCATACCACACCTTTCGGCCACCTAACCTGGACCGAAACACTGAAGGCGGAGGTGTGTCCATATTCATTAAGGATATCCACACCTCCAGGCTAGTTACTCAGCATAATGCATCCGAGAGTATCCAAGTGCAACTAACTCTGGGCAAGACCGCAATCCAAATTCTAACTTGGTACAGATCACCCACCATGCCCCAGGATTTCCACTCCTCATTTCTTGATAGACTGGAAAATATTAGGGTATAACCCAACACCCTAATAATGGGTGATTTCAACTACCCCATCATTAACTGGGAAAACTACTCATGTACCAACTCTTTTGCTCAACGTTTTCTGGAATTCATAAATTCCAACGTCTTGGATCAACTTATCCACACCCCCACCAGGGGCAGCAATATCCTAGACCTGGTCATTATCAACATGGGTGACCGGTGTTCCACACCAGAGGTCAATTCCTCGGTGGTCAGATCCGACCACAAGCTAATTACCCTAGACATCCACATCCCGCCCCCACCCCCCATTAGGGAAACCACCTTAAAAATTTTCTTCAAAGCCAACTTCATGCCTTTTAAGACAGAAGTGGCAAACTTCACGACACCCATACAGATGGACAATAGAGGTACGACTGCTGAATACTACACAAATGCACTTTATAAGCACTTACACGAGAGCATGGATCGTGCTATCCCTAACAGAACCAAGTTGCTATCCTCCAAAAAAAGGAAGCCAATCTGGTGGTCCCCTGCCATAAACAAACTCTACAACAGAAGAAAGAAACTGTTGCAAAAAAAAAAAAAAAAAAAAGTAAAATCCCATGATTGGAAGAACTCCCTGGTCAGCCTCAGTAAGAAGCTGAGATCCCTCATAAAATCCTCCAAAGTTATTTACGAAAACAAAATCACAGCTGATTTTAAAGATAACTGCAAAGCATTCTATAGCTATATCAAGAATCTCAATGGCAACACTCAGATCTGCTCTGAGTTACAGCACAATGGCACTAAATATACAGAACCAACTGATATTGCCAACATCCTGGCAGATAGGTTCAGTGCTAACTTTGCCCCCCTCTCATCTCCTAAAAGGTTCATCTCTATACCGGAAGAATGCAAAGTTCCTGTAATCACAGCTGCAAAGGTAAAAAACACACTCTCCAAAGCCAAGAACACAGCATCCATGGGAACCTGACAGCATCTCAGGCTGCGTTCTACACGAACTGCAGAATGAACTGGCACTCCCCCTAAGCACCATGTTCAATCATAACCTCACCTCAGGCTTTATGCCCACTGAATGGTGCCCTGCGACAGTTATCCCACTCCACAAAGGGGGAGCCACCACGGACCCCGGGAACTACCGCTCCATTAGCCTTATGAGCCTGGTCTGCAAGGCCATGGAACGTATCATTATGGAACTTATAAACAAATACACTGGTAATCTCCAAACTCTGGACCCCACCCAGTTCGGGTTTGTAAAAGGCAGATCATGTCTCCTAAACCTGATAGACTTCTTTGAAGCAGTCACCATAGCCATAGACGAGGGTAAGGTGGTTCACACAGCCTATCTAGATCTCGTCAAGGCTTTTGACACCATCCCCCACACTGGAATTATAGATAAACTCACTAAACTAGATATAAATCCCTATGTCACAAGATGGGTTGCCAAATGGCTCACTGACAGAACCCACACTGTGAAAGTCGCAGACTCTAAATCCGACTTCAGACCAGTGACAAGTAGAGTACCTCAGGGTTCAGGCCTGGGTCTTGTCCTGTTTGGTATCTACTTTTCTGAAGTACAGGCAAACACAGAAGGCCTTTGGCTAACGAAGATCGCAGATGACTGCAAACTAGGAGCCATAATCGAAACTCCTAATGATGTGGACATCCTACAAAAGGGCCTCACAGAGACAGATGCCTGGTGTCAAATCCATGGCCTCAAGCTCAATGCCAAAAAGTGCATTGTCATCCCCTTTGGTAAAAACTCTGTACCCATGAGCTACCACATAAGTGGTAGTCTACTTAACACCGAAAGTGTGATAAGAGACCTTGGGACACAGGTGGACAGTAGTCTCTCCTTTGATAATCACATCGTCACAGTAGTCAGGAAATCCTTCTACATGGCACACCTCATCACAAAAGATTTCTCATCCAGGAAAAAAAAAGAGGTCATTGTTCCCCTCTACTCGTCACTCATTAAACCCATTATAGAGTACAACGCCCCTTTTGGTATGTACGTCACAAGATATCTACAACAACTGGAAAGGCTGCAGAAATACCTCACAACGAGGATTACCGGCCTCAAACAGATGCCCTACACAGACCGTCTCAAAAAACTCCAGCTTTACTCCATTGCATATCGCCTACTCAGAGGCGATCTCTGCCTAACATACAAAGCTATGTCAAACCCAGAGCTGTTGGACATGCTCCACTTAAAGAAATCCCAATCCCTCTGAGCTACACATTCTAGGGGACCTAAACCTGGTCACCACAATAAACAGAACATGCTCAAGGGATAGATTCCTGTCCCAGAGACTTCCCATACTCTGGAACAAACTACCTATCTATATCAAACAAAGCTCCTCGTTAGCACTCTTCAAGAAAAATCTTGATGATTGGATGGGAAATAGGAAATTCACCCTGGGGATCACCTCTGTGGCTTTGCTCAACAGGGGCACAGGAAAATAATTTTCTTGGGTGGTGAAAGCCAGGGTACCTTTTTGGCTAAGCTTATATAGGCCCTAGAGCCAATAGCCTAGTACCTACCTATGAACCTATGCTCTCACAGTCTGCCTGTGAGTCCACCAAGATGTTTTTTTGGTGGCTTCAACAAAGTGGTTAATAGAACAAGGCATTTCAGGATATGTGGTCTTGCTTCCTATGAAGGCATCAACCTCTCCTGTGGAACAGATTACATAACCTAAAATCCCTTGCACTCATGATGCATGCTTAGGCTTTCCTTCACATCTATTATTAGTTTACTGTCTGTTAGCTGGTGGTGTGCGTGTACAGATGGAGGCAGTTATTGGAATCTGCAGTGCAATTCTGTTTAAAAAACAGACACACAAGTTTGATTTTTTTCTGATTAGAGTGTGCAATTTACAGAATTAAGACAGTGCTTGCTGCTGATACACTGATACCCACCCCACATGGATTGCAGTACGTTATTTTATTTACTTATTTTCTGGCAGGCAAAACTGGATTTGTTTTTTGTATTTAAACTGTAGGGATTCCTTACATTTTTTTTCTTACTGTATTAAGTTATACCTGGTTTTGTTACTGCACTGCCGCCACAGATTTAAAAAAATAATACAAGGTTGTGTCGTTAGAATCATAAAATTTGCCCAAAACTGATACATTCTCCATGGATGACTTTTATCTGTAAACGAAATTAGATCTCTCAAAATGTAGCCACTTTAATGGTACATTCAGATTTTTAGCATTACAAAACAGGATGGAACAAAATACCAGTCAGCCCTTTCAATGCAAGATTCATGTAAGCTTCAGCCTTTTTTTGCTTGCAGCATTACAGTGCAGGGTCAACTTTCAATCAACCAGTCAGGCAAGTCAGTGACTGGGGGCTCGGCGTGAATGAGGTTTCTCAGA
>NC_056738.1:548429198-548504198 GCF_019279795.1 Protopterus annectens | reverse complement strand
CAGGCCAAAACCAGTGGGCTGTGACTGACCAAGTTTGCAGATGACTGCAACCTGGGTGCTGTCATCAATTCCCCTAGTGATGTGGATATCTTCCAAGAGGGTCTCACTCAGACAAATGAATGGTGCCAGAAACATGGCCTCAAGCTGAATACGAAAAAATGCATCATCATCCCCTTTAGGGAGAGTGACATCCCCACAAATTATCACATTAATAACAACGTCCTAAGCATGCAATCAGCTGTATGGGATTGGTTAATAGCAACCTGATTTTTGAGCACTGTGTTGCTTCCTTTGTACGGAAGTAGTACGGAAAGCCCACCTCATAAGTGAGAGTATCTCTTCCAGGGACAAGGAGGTCATAACATTCTTGTATTCTTCCGTTATAGGGCCCATTATTGAGTACAACGCCCCTTTCAGCATGTACCTCGGAAAACACATGCAGCAGCTGGAAAGACCACAGCGGTTCCTCACCAGGAGAATCCAGGGCCTCAAACATCTACCATAAAAAGATAGGATAAAAGTCCTATCCCTCTGCTCAGTTTCATACAGACTTCTCAGAGGTGACCTCTGTCAGGCATACAAGGCAATCACTGACTCCACCTTGATGGGACTGCTGCATATCTACAAGTCAGGCTCCACTTGAGTAACCCACACGTACTGCCTCAACCTGGTCTGTGATATCAATAAGACTTGTTGGCGGGACAGATTTGTGTCTGGCAGACTCCCCCATCTATGGAATAGACTCCCTCTCCACATCAAGCAGAGTACCTCTTTACTCCTTTTTAAGCGTAACCTGGTTAACTGGATGGGAAACAGAAAACATACCCCTGGGATTCCACCCGTGTCCCTGCTGGACAGGGGCATCAGGTGCTGATTTGTCTATTCATGGGCTAAACTCTTGGCTAGGCTTAGAAGGGCCTTGGGACCGATAGTCTAGTAAACTCCTATGATTATTTAGCGACTTCAGTCCTCAGTGATTTGCCAGAAAACAGTTATTAAGCTATACATTCGGTAAATTCTGGACAGTTCAGAGGTATGTACACAGTACATGATGACATTAAGTTTCTTTACTAGGTGATCATTGGAAAAACAACAACTAGAGAGACATTTTTAGGAAATTATGACACGTTTAGGTGAAATAACACATGGATACAATTTAGCTTGCTTCTGCAGTCTAGCTTTATCTGTCACCCTTTGATAGTATCTGTACATGGTTTACTTACTGTGTGGAATAAAAAGTAACATGTTTTATATTTTGAAAGAAAAAAAAACACATACTGTTTGTATAATTACACCACATCTCAAGCAGCTATGTCCAGAGAATGTAGTTATCACCAGTGCGACAGCTGCAGCACTGCTACAACACACTACCACAGTCAATGAAAAGTTGTATGCATTTTTGTACATAATTTTCATGAATAAGTCACTCATCTGGATTTAAGTATGGTACAATGATGATGATAATGCTTTAAAACTTTTATCCATGGTCTTTTATGAAAGCTGAGCTTTTAAATTGTATTAAGAATGCTACAAAATTAATTGGTATTGTTACTGTTCTATATACTATACAGGCATTTTCATGGGTGTTTGTGTGAATGAAACCACTGCAACTGTAACGTTTATTAGCTTTATCTCACTGATCTCAGGCACTCTTCTTCATGATGCATTCAAAGACTATTACATTTCTAAAGAATGCATGTGTACGTTTAGTTACTAGTCTTGTAATGAGAACAGGGAGTTCTATTAACGCTTGTTTAATACCTATTTGCACTGAAAACTTAATAAAATGAAATCTAAACTAGAAGCAAAATACTCATAAGACAACAGTTTAAAGATATATCACACAAGATGTGAATAATTGTGTTTTACAAAAAAATGTGAATATATTAAAAAATATATTTAAAACTCAGTGAATAGTAAAAATAATATAGACATGGTAATTCCTATCCATAGGAAGGAGATTAATGGAGATGTGGCAGCGAAGAATAGCTACAAGACAGTAAGGAAACCATTAACACAAGAACTACGTTTTATGAGTGGGTAGTCCCTTCAAACAGTAAGAAATAAATATGGAAAGAGATGGTCTAAGACTTGTGGTACATTAATTATTGGTATTAATTATAATGTATCTAAACAGGGCAATGCATTTGTCATTATGTTATACTGCATCTTGCACTCATGAAGTTTTGATTTTTTTGTTTATATTTTTGCTAAATTACTACTATTTATATTGCATGATGATGCAATGTGTAATCTTATTTTCTCCACCATATTTATATTTCATGTTCTAAAGATACAAAATACTACAAAATCGTCCTGTATATCTATAAATGATATACAATAGCTTATAATATGATTTGCAATTCTCTTCCTGGAACTGCCTATGATATTATTTTAATGGTTATTTACTTATTTATCTTTGGTAGCAAAGTAATGACAGTTGGACAAAAGTTAATTTTTAGGGGTAAATGAAAGTTTTATTGTAACTAAATAACTTATATGCAGTCAGAGTTATGATGTTTGTCATTATCAATTCAATAGGTGTAGTGCTGGGTGGCATTTCTATTTTAATTCAGTATGCATGAGCACATAGCAGACAGTTCCTGCATGCAGTGATTTTCCAATGTTCCTACTTGTTCTCTAAAGTACTATGCAACATTTTGAACTTTTGGTTCACTCTTTGTCAATGAAGTACAACAAAGAGGGTTCACCGTTTGTAATACAGTGTACTATAACTTCCTAAGACCCATTAGATACAAATTTATCATTTCTTGGTGATTAAACAGACTGGCTTGCGTAGAGTCATTCAGTGTGCAGGTATGAAAATAATCAAACTCATGGCTAATAATAATTGGTAAGACCTATGTATAAAATATGTCCTTAACTGTGGGTCTTTTCTCCATATTACTTTTCCTTTGTTCCTGATTCTAATACTAAGACATTGAGAGGTATGATAATAAATATCCCTAGCATCAAACACTAACAAATTATCAAAAATTCATTAGATTTGGAGCTTTTAAGAATCTATACTCATTCAATTATACAGCTATGCTGCATCAAAGAATTAACAATGATCTAAAACTGCTACAAATTTTATATTCTATATTGCATGTGTAAACTATTATGTCTGAGATGATATCAAGTATAGGTAACTTCAACATAATCAAATTTTAGCTCTGTCACTTTTAATCCCTCCTAAAACTGGTGACTTTCGGAGAAAAGGTGGTCAATTATACTTAATAAATAATGACAACAGTTAGTTACAGATTCCCTTTTCTTCAGAAAATGCATTTTAATCTTAATCCACATTCTCTTATTCTGCCGATGTCTCAAGTTAATAACACTAATATTTTAAACTTATCCCCGACTGTCCCTCATTATTTCTGAATGTGTCCCTGAATGGTTGAGAGCTATGCTCATTCTCTCCAGTGGAGGTCTGGACATTTGCACTGTAACTTCCAATGAGCAGAGCCTATGTTTTTGATAGAATCAAATTATGTCCTCATATTTCAAACAAATGTTTATGTCTGTAGATCCACAGGTGTTACTAACGAAGTGTAAATGTCAACCTCTTCAACACAAACTATTTTATAATGGTAGTTTTCTTTAGATTCTATGCCTTAAACTGGATTTTATAAGACACAATAACCATTAAGTTTGTCATATTTTGTAAACAGCTTACACTATTTCAGCAGGCAAACAACTTAAAACACATACTGTTAGCAGCATTGTATTCATCCAACTGAAGGCCTTCATATGAGGCTAAGCAGTTTTGCCTGTGCTACTTGGCTGTTGAGATATTTAGAAAAATATGAAATGCATGACCCTATAAATAAATATTATATGAACAAAATTAGTATCTTTTCATTTGCATTAGACCGAGGTCAAATATAAACACAGTTGTATTTGTCATTGTGTAAGCATCAAGATGAAATCTTTTAATACTTTGTACATAACATGGTTTTGGAATTATTAATGCAAATATGAACTCAAATTTGACTGTGATAGGCATCAGAAGGATGTAACTGCAGAAACACCTGGAGTTGTCACTCGGCTGTAATGAGTTAATAAGCTTTCAGTTTGTGAGCAGTGGTTCTAAATGATGGAAGACATGCTGAAGAAAGAACTAATAAAAGAAACAGGTTTGCTTAATGCTAGAAAACATATGTGAAACCAGCTTTTAAACTAAAATTGCTTGATATACTTTCCTGTTGTTGCATTTTTTTCAGTTGTTCAAAATTCACATACATATATGCACATCTATTTCTATCTATATAAAAATAGAGACAGATATATATTTATGTATACTTGCGCACATATACATTTTTATAGACAGATATGTATATATCTCTGCATGTTAATACACACACACACAGACACACACACACACACACAGACACACACACACACACACACACATACACACACACACACAGTCAAATGTTCATAACAGTAACATTTAGAACAGTGTATTTAGAACAGTGAACCCAGAAGATCAAAAGGCACAACAATGAAGCGCCGTAACACTGAATCTGAAACCATTATCTATTAAGGCTTTTTGCAGGGCGGGCAAGCCTGCTTGAACCCCCACACCCCCTGCTACTTACATATACCAACTCCAAGACTACACTGCAGCTGTGAATGGGCAAAACCCCAAACACAGCTGTACCATGATCTCACATACACTCACTCACCTGCACAGTTTGATTTTTTTTCAATTTTGGTGTTACAGCACTTCAACATTGTGCCCTTTCAATCTTCTAGGTTCGATGTTATGAACATTCAATGGTCTAAGAAGGATTCATAAATTTGATATATATATATATATATATATATATATATATACATACAGAGAGAGGGAGAGAGATTACTGTAAACGGCATTTCCCCCTTTCACCAAAGACTTAAGAGTCAAATATTCTTGGAAAAAGGAAACCAGTAAGCTGTGAGGGAGAGAGGGTGGGGTTGGGGGAGAAGAGTACGGGTGTGATATACTGTGATGGGTGTATATGGGCTGATGAAATGGGTGTGGCTTGGGGGCCACTAAAAAATGTCAAAAACTGGGCCCTGCATTTGTTAGGGTCAGCCCTACCTGTGAAGAGATATTTGTCCATGTTTGTTATTATTTGGTCATTGCAGGAGTGAATGCCATTAATGCCTCCAAACTTTTGATAGAAAGCATGCTGTTTGTGGGTTAGAATATTATATTTGCTGACATACCAAGACTCTGATTGTGGATATTTTTTCTAGACGTTTGGTCAGAGGGAAGATAGTAGTTATTGATTATTAGGCATTAGGAGATCTAGGGGACAAAGTTTTAGGGAGTGGAGTAATTTCGGCATATTTAAAGCTATGAGAGTGTACCTGTTAAGAAAAGCTGTACATGAAAGATAACATTGTTTTTCCAATTTTTAGGAATTCAGGATATATTATGTATAGTGTTGGATCATAGTTAGCTTCAAAGATTCTGTTCTTTTGGGAAGTTCTTGACCTGTTTTCGGGCTACTTTTTAAGTAGAGGTGGAAGTTGTAACTACTCATGTAAAGTGGCACTTGGTGTTTGGCTAGGCATGTTACGGAATTGTTGTAGTGCAGTAGACTGTGTTGTTAAGATAAAGTCTTTAATTGCTATTAAACCTTGCAGGGATCAGGATATTATTAATGTTAGGATTTTTAGGAACTATTATGGAACTGGCCACTTTCTTAACAATGGTCCAGAATGTTTCAGACATGCTTAAACAGATTGATTGCATACTGTGCAAGTGTGTTAATTTAGCTTCATTTGTTTTTATTTTACTCAAAATGTTTAGCTACAGCAAGCTGTATATTTAGAGAAGTTACTTATTTATTTTCTTGTTCCTAATTTCCATCATTGGTACTGGCCTACCATCCCAGTGCCACCATCCATGCTGGGTCTATCAGCCATCTCCTTGCCCCTGGGAATTAGTATGGTATTGCTGGGGGGGTTGTCGTGCATCCTAAGGGCTGGTCTTGCATCTTAAGGTCATCCAGTGGGTTTTGCATCCATCTGGGGAGGGAATCAACAGTTGGCATAAGTCACTTAACCAGTCATCGCTTCCAGGGTCATCCCTGAAAGGGGTCTCTGTGTCCAGTGGACATACCTGGTTAATGACTGGTATTATTATTATTACCTACCCATTTCTCCCTCTCTCACTGCAGCGTGGTTTAGTCCAGGGTGGGTGCACTATATGGACAAGCAGCATTTACCTGCTCAGCCAGGCCAACCTCTCACCTTAAGGACCATGCCTCCTCTAGTGACATCCTCATCCTCCTCCAAGAAACATTGCAAAGAGGTGTCCACATGCCACACTCCCCCTAGGATAGGCACTCCCACCCCTCACTACTGCTGTGTCAGTTGTCCAAGACACTAATCAAACCAGGGCTGCCTGGGTAACAGTCAGGGCTTTATCCCTGTACTCCACCAGAACAATATATATTTAGAAAAGTTATTGAGATATGCCTTCATAGGGAAGTACTTGACTAGCTGCCCTTGTGGACCATTTTAAGCCTAGCCAATTTTCCTTTTAGTGCTTGAATTAACCTAGCTGTTTGGTGTTAGACTGGCCTTAGCCATCCCATAATTATATATTATCTCTAGTGAGAATAAATGGGATCATACCACAGATAGGATTCTGCCTCGGTCCATTAGTACTACAGGGGGCAGTTATGGGGTAAATTTTCTAATACCCATCCATAGATTTAAGCTGCCCTTGAATATGGACAGGGATGAGTTTTGCTTTACATGTACGGGGAGTCCATTTGAGAGCTGCGGTATCCTTTGTGAGATATGCCTGTCCCTACAAATTTTTCTGTTGCTGTTGCATCAGAGGTTTAGATCCCTAGACTGAGTATTTCTGATGCCACTGAATGGTTGATGTGCAGTTGTTTCATCAATACTGGGTCAGGAGATGCCTTTCACGCCATATACAAGTCACCTTTTAGCAGTCTGTATAGTGACAGGGCTTTGAGTTGATCCATGTAGGACATTTTGTTTAGGCCTTGCATCATTTTAGCAAGGTATCTCTGTGTTTGTAAGCATTTCATGACTTCCATGCAGTATCATTAGATATGGGGAAAGTGTTAAGGTCTTGTGTTAACAATGTCATGGATTTGATGCACGTCTGAGAGTTAGAAGATGAGCTTACTCTGAAATAGTGATAATTTGTGGAAGACAGAACGAGGACAAGTAGAAGTATCACGGTTGCAAATAAAGGACCAGATAAAGCTTTCAAATTCAGTTTGCAGTACTAATTTCATGGACTCGAACAGATTTAGAAGAGTTGAATACAGGAAGGGATTTACTTGAAATCAATGTCCACGTATAATATATATAACTGGGAAGTGGGGACTAAGTGCACTGGGAAGTATATGGAATGATACAACTTTGGGGGGATATTAGTGTTAAGTAAATCAAGGACTTAACTTGATTCTGCAGTAGGGTTTGGTCTTGTCATTTAATTTGCTAAAGGAATCTAGATAAAGATACTGAGCTGTCTTTGAATTAAGGATTTGTGTTACCCTTTTCAATTAATATTAAAATATACAAATAATGTGAGTGTTTTGCTTTATGTATCTTTGTTTTTTATTATAAATGGTTTATGAAATTGAGCAGAAGATGTGGTGTATGTATGTTATTGCTATGAAGGATTGATTGTGCTCTTCTAGGCATATTTGAATGAGTAGCCAGTTAGGTTTAGTGCTGTAAGAAAAATTACTGGCAGCTATTAGTACTGGAAATAGGTTAGCATCTTTCTTTACCTTACAACCTCCGCCCAAAAAACTTCTATACCCATACAAACTGCTAATAATTATATGGGCAGTCATTACTACATACAATCCTAGGTATCGACTAGAGTATTTATGATATTACATTGGAATGAAATGGCTAGGATTGAAATTATAGCCTTAAAAGGAAAACTCTACCCTAAAACTAAAAAAATATGTTTTTTTTCACACTGTCTTTGTTTCCTGACCTATTTTAACACTTCAAAATAGTGCTTTATTTGTAATTTTAGCCTGTTTTCCACAACATGGCTACCAACGGGGCTTGATATATCAATGTGATCTTGTTCTCCCTCAACCCTTTCTCTTTCCCATAATGCTTTGTATGACTCATGCCAGATATAAGGAAGTAACTTTGAATTCCCATGCCATTGACATATAATGGGATTTGTGAGGGGATCACTGTTATTGCACTTTATTGTCATACATAAAAAAAAAACTGCGGTGGTGGTGCTGCGATAGCGTTGTCACCTCACAGTATGACGCCCTGTTCGATTCTCAGCTAGAGCGTCTTCTGTGTGGAGACATACATGAATGGGCGTACCTTTGTTGAAGGTTGTGCGTCAGAGCTGGCAACTCGGCACGTAAACATCTACTGCCAATCATTAGTGAACTGGAGTTCCGCTGTGGTGACCCCAAACCGGGAAAAGCAACGTTTTTAAAACTTTTTAACAAGTATTTATTTGGTTACATACATACATTATATATATAGGTCTGGGACTATTCACTGAAAGCACATTTCACTGAAGCACATTTGACTGTGCACAATTCACTGAAAGCTCAATTCACTGAAAGTTATATATGGCCTTTTCCCCACTGTAGTGCGACCCTGGAGTTAGAATATCTAGTAAGGGGAGGTGTGGGGGGCGTAGCCCCCCCCCACCTATTTTAAATATTTTGAACTATACACATGGATAACTGCAATTTCAATAAATTACTCTTTTCTAAACTTAATATATATCCAAATTATCCAAACAGTGCCCCCCAGACACACCCTTACTATATATGCTAACTCCAGGGTCGCACTACAGTGGGGGAAAGGCCATATATAACTTTCAGTGAAATGTGTTTCAGTGAATTGAGTTTTCAGGGAATTGTGCTTTCAGTGATTTGCGCACAGTCATTTGACTTTCAGTGATATGTGCTTTCAGTGAATAGTCCTAGACCCATATATATATATATATATACATATATATATATATGTATTTATTTTTTTAGCTATTCTTAATATAGTTGATATGTGGGTGTTATATTTTGTAACATAGATTATGGTTACTTTACCTTGAATGTTTAATGCATTTTTATGAGACCACACTGATTGGTAGGTTTTATCATGTGATCTACTAGGAGAAAGATTTAAATGGGGGAAGTTTACTTTGATTTTGATTCTGATGAAGTTGTGTTATATTCTTTACAAAAGAGCTCAATCCTTTAAATAAAGTGAACCTGTGGTTTCTACCTGTTTGCTCTGCAGTTTGTATTGGTGTTGGTTATACAGTTTTTGTTGTTTTGTTGGAGTTATGTCTACTGCGGAAGGTTTAAAAAAAACATGTTACCAAGGCAATTTGGAAGAAATTAACAGGAGTGTTGGGCAATTGACTTTACTGGTCCAACAATTCATGGAATGGTCAACAGGTCCTGAGGTACAGCCTAATACTGACTTTTAACGTACTCCTGATAGCCTCAGAACCCCCCAGATTAACACTCAACCAGAAAATCGAGTGGATGGAGCAGAAGCACTGGAGAACATGAGTCTTAATACCTGGTTGCAGTCTAATAATAACTTGTTATATGTCAACAATGGGTCTGGCTCCTACAGAGACTCAATTACAGCACTCGAACATGTTCTGTTACAGTGTCAGAAATTGCAGGATAAAAACACATTTCTAGAGTGTATTAATTCCAACAGGATTCCCAAAGGGTTGCGCCTTTGGAAATATCCAAACGGACTAGTAGCTGGTTCCCCCCTTCACTTGGAACTGACTGAGCTTTTTAATAGACAGGGGATGGAAATGCTTAAGCTACTACGCAAGCATAATCAATCTATGATCGATCATTTAGTTAAAGAAGCTGAGACTTTGGATCAAAAAATAAAAAGTGATATGCTGTTTTCTGTGCAACATGAATCTTACTTAGCTATCTTTAGTAAGACTGATTCAGTGGTTGCTGAGATACAAAGAAGGAAATGTAAAAAATTGGAGAGAGATAGGAGGGACTATCAGGAGGGTAAAGCATACCCTAAACCAACTGGTGCAGAGAGGAGGTGGAGCAATGAACGTAGAAAGCCCAGTGGAAAAAATGAGAACAATCATGGTGATGAGAGAGATGGAGACATGGTATACGAGGAAGAAGCCATCCCTTTAGATCCGGTTCATCTCAGGAGATCCAAAAGGATAAGGAACCGGAATTACAACTCCAACCACAGGAACACACATTTTCATCCATATGGACAGCACCAACCCTCTCAAAACAACGTCAAGAGGTGTGGGAGCCAGAGACAATGGAATCCCTCTTACAATGTAGTGTGGAGTCAACAGTTAGCTGACACACCAGGTACCGATAATTACCCCACTGTCTTAACAAATGAAAGTGGAGACTTTAAGGTTTATAACTTCACTAATACTACATTTGATAAAGAATTGTGTTCGCTCCATAGTAAAGGTCAAACTTTTGTGCCCACTGCGCATTCGTATATTGAGACATTGTTAATTGATTTAAAAATGTATTTAAGAAAACTGAATTTCAGATTATTGTCTGCACACTTGGAGAAGGAATATTCCTCAAGCATTTTACGTAGAAGTAGCACTTTTAACCCTGTGTTGGCTATGCCCTTAATTATTTTTGAGAAAATGTACGAATTTGATTTCAGGGCTTTTTTGAATAGGAAAAACTATCAGAGGGGGAAAATAGATTAGATTACTCAAAATACGCAGATTAGGCTCATGAAGCCCAACAAGGGTGGCGGAATAGTTGTGATGACAAGGGTTGACTATTTCAATAAAATGTTTAGTCACCTGTTTGATGAAGACTACTATGAGCAAACTTCTTTGAATTTCATCAATATTTCATACACCAAAATGCATGTTAGATTAAGAAGAAATTACTAGGGTCACGTTTGAATCTTTGCAGGTTAGATTTCCTATTGTTCCACCTATATTTGGTATCCGGAAAATTCATAAGTGTCTCAAGGATCCCCCAATGAGACAGATTGTTAGTGGTAGCACCTCCATTACACACCCCACGGCTGTATTTATAGATCACAAATTTAAGACATTACTAGAAACTATTCACATATTGTTAAAGATTCATGGGATTTTTTATATAAACTAAGAGATGTAAAATTTAGTCCCAGTTTGACATTCATCACAATTGACTTTATTAATTGATTCAATGTTATTCCACACGAGCAAGGTATGGAGTGGTTTCATGATTTCCTGCTTGAATCAGGAGCTTTTAGTGCTACCGAAATAAGTGTTAGACACTTTATTAGATATAGTATTGAAGAATAATTCTGTGCATATTGATAGCCAATTTTTCCAACAAAAGAAGGGAGTGGTGATGGGTGACAGTTGCGCCCCACTATTTACAAACATAGTTTTACTTCAATGGGAAAAACGCTTTGTAAGTAACAATAATAATGTTCCACCCTGGCATCTATATTTGCGTTATTTGGATATGTTTATTGCCTGGAAGGAAAGTGAGTTAAATATTAAAAAGTTCCTTGATTATTTACACTCTATTACCTCCTTTTTGAAATTCACTTATAGTGAAACGGAGATTAGTTATTTGGATGTGTTGGTGCAAAAAGACATGGTAAAAAAAGTGTCTTCAGAGCACAATTTTTTTAGAAAAACAACATATTCCAATAGTTTAGTGCACTATGACAGCTGTCATCCGACACATCAATAGAAAAGAACAGTAAAAGGGCAAGATATTGCATTAGCCCGTATGACTTCAAATGATGATGCTTTTGATAGTGAATGTATGAAACTGAGAAATATGTTTGTTGCCAGGGAATACCCCACTGATTTAATTAGCAGTGTACATAGAGACGTTTTACAAAAAAAAAGGAGGCAAGGACATATTAAACCTATTTTATTAATGGATGAATTGCCACAAAACCAGTCAAGTGAAGTAGAAAATTACACCGGATCCCTTATTACTACCTACACTTACGAATATGAACACGTTCATATTATTAGAAGTAAATGGGCCATATTTAAAACTTTTTAAGGTACTGTTGATGTTCTTGGTGACAGACCACACTTTGTCGCTACGCGAGCTAGATATTTGAAAAATTATTTTGAAATGAAAGAAGCTAGCCACATTACATTTAGTGAGAAGCGAAAAGGAACTTTCAAGTGTGGAGGGTGTGCCCAGTGCCCTTACATTTTACAAAAAAATGAGGTGAAAGTTAATGATATTATTATTTATACTACATTTCATTGTACTTGTAAATCAACAGGTATTATTTATCTGGCATTATGCAAGAAATGTCCCAGTTTTTATGTGGGAAAGATGGTCTGCCAATTCAAAAGAGGATTTATGAACATTTAAACGACATTAAGAATAAAGTAGTACTAATGCACTTTATTGTCATATAGAAAACAATCCTAATGATGAATTTTTGTTTTTAGGGGGTGGAAACAGTCCTTAAAAATCCATTAGGAGGGCCATGGCATGATTTAACAGAATGGAAGGAGTTATGTTTGCAGCTGAAGTTAAATGCCACAGCACCACCAGGGTTAAATGATACAATTTTGATCGCGAGTATTCTAAGATTGTTGTCCTATCATGTACAAAAACGTTTTTAAAACTTTTTAACAAGTATTTGTTTGGTTTTTTTATATATATATATATATATATATATATATATATATATATATATATATTTATATATATTTATTTATTTATTTATTTTAGCTATTGTTAATATAGTTGATATGTGGGCATTATATTTTGTAACATAGATTATGGTTATTTTAAATTGAATGTTTAATGCATTTTATGAGACCACACTGATTGGTAGGTTTTGTCGTGTGATGTACTAGGAGGGATATTTAAATGGGGGAAGTTTACTTTGATTTTGAGTCTGATGAAGTTGTGTTATATTCTTTAAGAAAGCGCTCAAATTAAAGTGGACCCATGGTTTCTACCCGTTTGCTCTGCAGTTTGTGTTGGTGTTAATCATGAAACAGTGACAAACCATTTTGCAGCTAAACTCTGATAAAGGATACATCTTATCTCAGGTATAAGGCTTCAAACGGGGATATTCCAGGATGGCTCTTTGTCACCACTGCTCTTTTGTCTTGCCCTTAACCCATTAAGCTGTCTGCTGAACACATTAGGTCATGATTACACAATCTGGCTCCCAGACAACAACAAAGTGTAAAGACTTCTCAACTTCTTTTAGCGGATGACTTAAAACTGTATAGGTCATCAGGTGAGGAACTGAAAGCACAACTGGAAGTGGATAAAACTTTTTCAGATGATATAAGAATGTCACTTGGTCTTGATAAATGTGCAAAAGCAACACTTAAAGCAGGAAAACTGCAGCACTAAGAAAACATCAGTTTGGGACAAGAATGTGATCTAAAACAACTTGAGCAACAGGGAGTGTACAAATATTTGGGAATTGATGAAGGATCAACAACAAAAATGAACAAATCCGAATAAAACTTAATAAGGAATACTTTAGACTTGAATTAATCCTGAAAACAGTGTTGACATCTAGGAACAAAATTCAAGCTATAAAGCAATTTGCTCTTCCTGTCCTAACTTACAGTTTTGGAGCAACTGACTGGCCACAAAATGTGTTGGCTAGATTAGACAGGAAAACAAAAAGTATGTTTAATGCTCACCAAATGATTTATAAAAATCAGTGCATACCAATATTATATATTCCCCATTCCGAAGGAGGTATGGGCTTCCTTGAAATTAATTACATGTACACATCTACAATTGTGGGACTGATATCTGCTGACCTCACAAGACCCAAACATAGTGAAAGTTTTTAAACATGAGGAGAATAAATCTAAGATGACTTCCCTGCTTAGTCTAGCAGAAGCATATCGGCATCAAGCAGGAATGAAAATCAAACCAGAAGTAGATAAAAATCAGGCAGCAACTGAATGTGCCAAAAAACAAAATAAAGAATATAAGGTGAAGGATCAGATGAGAAGGCAAGAAATGTGGAA
This sequence comes from Protopterus annectens, assembly GCF_019279795.1. Taxonomy (NCBI): domain Eukaryota; kingdom Metazoa; phylum Chordata; order Ceratodontiformes; family Protopteridae; genus Protopterus; species Protopterus annectens. The sequence goes on along the minus strand of NC_056738.1, from coordinate 548,490,200 downwards.
AATGCATAAATATAGTTGCAAGTATAGAAAACTTCTGGAAGAACTTCATGTTGCTCAGGATCGAATGCAGGAATGGTTAAGGAGAGGCAGATTCAAACCAAGAGATGAAAGGTTAACATTGGCCGCCCAAGATAGTGGGCTACGTACACGTTGGTTTACAAAGTCCATTGAACATGTGGGAGAAACAGACAAATGTAGGTTTTGTAAAACAGAATTGGAAACAGTCGCACACCTCATTGCTGGTTGTGACATACTAATGGCAGAAGGACTGTATACTGAAAGGCATAATAATGTGGCATGACTGTTGCACTGGGATTGTACAAACATTATGGTATTGAAGTGGCTGAAAAACACTGGAAAAATGAGCCACAAAGTTTCATAGACAATGATGAGGTTTATATCCCATGGGATCACACATTACCAACAGTTCAAAAGATAGACGCAAGAAAACCAGATATAGTGGTTCATGAAAAGAAGAAAAAGTAACATTGATCATTGAAATTGCCACACTCAGTGACTCCACTGTCTTGCGTACAGAGAGACACAAAGCCATAAAATATCAGGATATACAGGCAGAAATGAGAGCAATGTGGAAGTAAAATACCCAGACAGTTCCAATAGTAGTAGAAGCAACGGGTCTTATAAAAAAAAATCTACAATTGTATTTAGGTATGTAACCAATAGATGTAACTCCGCATGAATTGCAGAAGGAGTCATTATTGGGCACATTGCGGGTGCTAAGAAGAGCACTTTTGCCTGACATCAAAGATTGAAACAATACTTATTTCATGAACTTTAACTGTACTTTCACTTAGGAATGGGGTCCATTCCCATCATTGTATTAGAAACCCAAAAGATTTGGAGAAATTAAGAATATTATATTCATAAAGTTGGAGAAAGTACACTAAGAACTAACCCAGCATGGGCATGGAGAAAGCTGATAAGGATGAATGCAATTAGGCATACAGAGAATAGGCAAGAGGGGGCTGAAATTTACTGGAGGAGGCTGGCAAAGGAACCAAGGTACTGGGAATTAATAATTAGAGAGGGAAAGTTAATAGAATGGGAAGAGGCCAAGAAGACAACTGGACAGCAGGCTAGAGATTACCTTCTCTATCAGGGACTGATATCAGAGTATAAGCAAATAGAAAGGGATAGGGGAATCCTAAATGAAAGACCTGCACTGGCTGAGTTTTCAGTTGAATTTAGAAAAGAAGCTACTGTTAAAAAAGCAATCAGTAGGGCATGTAAAATATTGCACGATAACTATAGGAATCAATCAGACAAGGTCAGAAAAGATTGGGAAGGAAGATTAGATGAGCAATTCACAAAGAAACAATGGGAGGGCATATGTATGCCCCCAACATATGCAAAATCTAGAATATTTATGACTTTTGTCTGGAAGTGTTTGCATAGCTACTTCTACACCCCAAGCAGATTCCAAAAGTTTTCCTCAGGTAGATGGCATAATCAGGAAGAAATAGGTACTTGGGAGTGTATGTTCTTGGAGTGCAATGATTTAGCAGACTTTAAAGATTCCATAGAGAGTACCCTGTCAGGAATACTGGGTGAGCAAATCAGTGTAACTAAGGAATTTTTTTTTTTTTGAGCTGGGGTACAGGATCTGAATTGCCAAAACATAGGTTCATAGGTTCATACTAGGCTATCTGCCCAAGGGCATTTATAAGCCTAGCCCATAGTTATGTGGCTTTCGCCACCCCTTTAGTTTGAATAAAAACTATGCCTATCATTTTTCTGTGCCTCTGTCAAGCAGTGACACTGAAGTAATCCCTGGGGTATATCTGCGATCTCCCATCCATTGGTCAAGATTCCTCTTGAACAAGGCCAGCGAGGTGCTCTGCCTCACATGTACCGGGATTTTGTTCCACAGCATAGGAGTCTCTGGGTGATGAATCTGTCCCTCCAGCACATTCTATTTATAACCGTGTCAAGGTTTAAGTCTCCCACCCTTGTGGTTCTGAGGGATCTAGATTTTTTGAGGTGAAGCATATTCATCAAATCTGGGTTTGACATGGCCTTATATGTCAGGCACAGGTCACCTCTGAGCAAGCGGTATGAGACTGAATAGAGCTGGAGTTCTTTCAGTCGGGCAGCATAAGACATATTTTGAGACCCTTTATCCTTTTGGTGAGGAACTTTTGGGGCCTTTCAAGCTGCAGCAGGTGTCTGGTCAGATACATTCGAGCGGGCATTGTACTCAATCATAGGTCTAATGAGTGATGAGTACAGGGGACGATGACCTCCTTTGATGTAGATGTGAATCCCTTCATGATCAGGCGGGCGATATATATTGTTTTCCTAACTACTTTAGCAACATGAGTGTCAAGCGAAGGCTACTGTCAACTTGGGTCCCCAGATCCCTGATGACTTTTTCTGTGCTCAGTGGATTGCCACCTATATGGTAGCTAGGGGTAACCTTGTTTTTCCCAAAGGGTATGACTATGCATTTTTGGCGTTTAACTTCAGGCCATGGCTCTGGCACCAGTTATCCGTTTCTGTGAGGCCCTTCTGGAGGATATCTGTGTCAGATGTGTTTTCGACTATGGCCCAGTTTGCAGTCATCTGCAAACTTTGTCAGCCATAACCCTCCTGTGTTTGCTTGTACTTCAGAAAAGTAGATGCCGAACAAGAGTGGACCCAGGACTGAGCCCTGTGGGACACCACTTGCGACAGGCTTTGAGTCTGACATGGCTCCAGCAACTCTGACCCTGTGGGTTCTGTCACTTAGCCAGTTTGCAACCCATCTTGTGATGTATGGGTTTACATTCAAGCTGATGAGTTTTTCGATGATACCTGAGTGGGGTATTGTGTCGAAGGCCTTTGCCAGGTCGAGGTAGGCTGTATGGACTGCCTTTCCCTCATCAATGGCCTTGGTGACTGTCTCGAAAAAGTCAACCAAGTTTAAGAGGCAGGATCTGCCTTTGACAAAGCCAAACTGGGTTGGATCCAAAGTCTGCAAGTTCCCTATGTATTTATGAGTTCCATTATGATCCTCTCCATGGCTTTGCAGATAAGGCTTGTCAAGCTAATGGGGCGGTAATTTCCAGGGTCTGTGGAGGCACCGCCCTTATGAAGTGGGACCACAGTCGCCGTGCGCCACTCCTTGGGTACGTATCCTGAGGTGAGGCTAAGATTAAACAGCTGTCCTAACTATAGGTTTAATTCCTCGTTGAGTTCATGAAGCACACAGTCGGGGACACCATCCAGTCCCATGGATGCTGTGTTTATTGCCTTAGTGAGGGCAGTTCTCACCTGGGCGTTGGAGATGGTTGGGGGGCTACAATCCTCTGGAATAGATATTTCTCCTTTTGGGGGGGGGGAGAAGTTTGCACTGAACCTGTCAGCCAGTATGTTAGCAATGTGTGTAGGTTCAGTAATTTTCACATCATTTTGAACTAATTCTGAGCATATCTGGGAGTTTCCTCCTAGGTTTCTAACATAGCTAAAGAAGGCCTTATGATTGTCTTTAGAGTCCTTGGCAATTTTTCTCTCAAAATTTGCCTTGGATGATTTTATGAGAGCTCTTAGTTTTTACTTATAATGATCAAAGGTGTCTTACCTTTCAAGGATTTTGCTCTATCTTGTAGTAGCTTCCTCCTTTTGTTGTAGAGCTTGTTTATGGCTGGGGTCCACCAGACTGGATGCTTGCCTTTGGTACAGAGAGTCTTAGTTTTGTTTGGGATTGCCTGATCCATGCAGTCCTGTAGGTGCTGGTAGAAGGCATTTGTAAGTGATTCAGCGGTTTGAGTAATGTTTACCACTGGCTCAGGGGCCTTAAAGGAGACCACACTAGTTTTTAGAAGTGTGAAATCGGCTTTTGAGAAGTTTTTCACTGTGGTCTTTTTGTTTCAGGTGGGGCGGGATGAGGACCTCCAGCGAGATTAGTTTATGATCTGATCTCACCAGTGAGGGGTATACTTCCGGTGTTGAACATTTTGATCCCATGCTCGTGATGATGAGATCAAGTATGTTTTCTCCTCTTGTGGGGATGGTGACTAGTTGTTCCATGGCATTTGAGTTTATGAACTCCAGGAATCTTTGGGTTAGAGTGTTCGGGCTTGAGTAGTGTTCCCAGTCTATATTAGGGTAGTTGAAGTCACCTAGTATGATGGTGTTTGGAGATACATTAATCCCTCAATGTTTTCAGCAAGGCCATGTGAGGTTCCTGAGTTTGAGAGAGTGGCCTGTAACATGCTACAAATTGCAGAGCAGTCTTGCCTATGGTTAATTGCACCTGGATGGTCTCCGATGCATCGTGCGTTGCCACCAACCTTGAGGTGTGGGTGTCCTTTATGAATATGGACACCCCTCCTTCTTGGTGTTGTCCGGATTTTGGGGCGGGCATGATATGAGGTGAAACCTGTTAGTGCTGGGGTGCTCTCAGGAGCCTTGAACCAGGTTTCTGTCACAGCACAGACATCGATGTTCTCCATATTGAGAAGGGCCTCGAGTGCGTGCATCTTGAGATTGAGACTTCTGGCATTGAGCAGCATTACCCTTAGTTTTTTCCTTTTGGTGTTCTAGCGTGGTAGCTTTAGAATTTGCACCTTGCCTAAAAAAGGCACTATGGGGGTGGCAAGAGCCTTTGCCAATATCCGGAAGCCCAGGGGTGCCAGGTGCAAGCCGTCCCTTGCGAAGCAGCGTGGCTTGTCCAGCATGTCATCCCAGGCAGAAAGACATTGGATCCCCTTTGAATGACACCAGAATTTAAGCCAATTATTAAAGCTGATCATCTTATCACTGTATTGTGGCATCATTCTAGGTGAAGGTAGGATACTGCTCAAGGTCAGGGTCATACCTGCCTGGGCTACATAATCAGAGAGCTCCTCGATGTCCCTTTTCATGTAGTCCAAGGAGGTACGTCTCAGGTCGTTGACACCAGCGTGGACAATGACTGAGTCGTACTTGTACCTGCTGTTGAGAGACCTGAGTGCTTGCGTTATGTGGTGGATTCTAGCGCCCGACAGGCAGCTTACTGTGACCTTCTCCTTACTCAGTCTGGTGGGCGGGACGTCAGTGTGTCTGACTATGGAATCACCAATGACAAGTGTGTCTGGCATTTTGTTTGGCCTTAAGGGCTGTGACTGTTTGACACTCTGACTGTGTGGTCTATGTGTTGCATGTGTTGGGTCGTGAGGTGGTAGTTGTTTGGGTGTCTGCTTTGGTGGCCTCTGCTGTTTTGGTAAATTTTGAACAGAGCCTCAGTATGTCTTTGTGTGAGTATGTGTATGATTTGAAGTTGTGATGGTACCATGTGTGACTGGGTATGTATTGTGTGTGGTTACCTTCTCCTCCTGTCTGGTCTTGCCAGTCCTATGTTGAGAGAGCTCAGCCTCCAGTTTGGCCGTATAGTTGCATCTCTCGCATGTATTTGTGTTTTGTGGGAGAAGGAGAGGAATGTCTGTGTATATAAGTACTAAGGCCTTATTAGGTTTAATTCTGGTGGATGCCAAAAAAGTAATTACTAAAAAATGGAAATTAAAGACTAACCATAGTTGAATTAGTGAATATGTAACAAGAAAAAAAGAACAGGAAGTAGGATCTTTAGAAAATGGTAGGAGTAAATTACATATAAAAATGGACATTGTGCGAACAATACATGCAAAAAATATGTTTTGGAAGAGGAATAAGATTTAACAGAAGGTGGGAATTGAATAATTTCTGTAATGCTGGTTTGAATGAATATATACAATGTATAATGTTTGTAAATATGAACTTGTTAACATGGTTTGATAACTTCTATATAAAAGCTTACCTATGTTACAAATGATAATTCAATAAAGGTGTAAAAAAAAAGTGGTTGGACTTGCAAAGGTATAGAGGTAATTGATAAAGACATCATACAAATGTAACTATTAAATGTCTCAGTGTATTAAAAAAGCAGTGCAACTGTACAGCTTGCCACAAAGATCTTAATTTATCAGGTCTCTTCCCCCAAAAGTGCAAATATACAGATTATACCACCACCTACCATGGGTGCAGATTTACCCATAAGCAAATTTAAGGTGCCAATATTTTAAACCCTGGTGCTGACTTTTGATGAGCTTCTCCCATTTCAAAGTGCAGTGACTGAGGTATGCAGACCAGCAAACTGTATTTTCAGTCAACTCTGTTTGCAGTCCCACTTAACTTGTTCTAAAGGCCAGGAGAACTGGACTGGGGGGACTTCTCTCCTTTACCAAAATAATTAATGGAAAATGTAGTTAACATTTATGATTAGCAGTGACAGCCTATAACATCTTAAGTTATGCTACCTACTTCAGTTGGAAAGTATAGTAAAATAATGCTCAATTGTCTGTCTGTACTAGTAATATTAAAAGAAAAGTTTCATGTTTTGGCTATGTTTAACAGTATCTTCAAGTCCAATTAAGACATTGCAAGTTCTGGTTTAATGTAAAACTTACACTTAACTGTGTAACTCCTAAGACAGGACACAGCAGTACTGCTTATGCTACTTGCTGCTAATCTTGGGGGAACTCACACCACCACTTTTCTGTAGTGCTAAGTAAAACAGGTTAATTAAATATAAGAGTGTGATACCCAGCAGCATACCTTTCAACTGTACAGATTTTCACAGACTGCCCAGAGTTTTGCCTCATATTTTTGGTCCGTGTTTTCATGACATTGTGGTTTTCTGACAAATCACTGACAAGTCATTAAAAGATTGAATTCAAAAAATAATGACTTACTTTTGAATTTGAGACTTCATAACCCTTCAGAAAAATCATTCTGACACAAAACCTGCTATTCTATCAATTAAATCTGTAGGAGTAATATTTAAAAATTATTCCTACGCTGGGGCCTTTATACTCCCATTATTTATGGCTCTGTCCAGATTTCTTACTCTAACAGGTTAAGAGAGATGCCCAGCGGTGTAACTTAGCATTTGCATTTTTATACTTAAGACTTAATGCTGTTGCCCTCACCGCCCACCTTTCATTTTAAAAACGTACCCAGTTCTTAAAATGCTGACCCTCTACACAAAGGAAAGGAGCACATAGCCTTCAACTATTACCACCAAGAGACAAAAAAAAAAGACTATTTTTAAGAGATGCATTCCTATCAAATAAGCATGTTTCATACAACGGTTTACTTTAAACATTAATTTAAATAGTTGCAAATCCTTCCAAAAGATGCTCAAGGGAAAAATGTACTCACTTGACTACACTGAGTATGCCTAGCTACACTGAGGTATAACTCCCTACAAAACATTAAGAAACTTGTGCAGCATAGTATTCCTGATTAGGCAATAATACATTTGCAGAAGACCGCTAAGCATGCCAGATTAAAATAAAAAAAATCGAAACATACAGTGTGCGTAAAAAATCCAAAGCACATGTAAAAACAATTACGAAATGGCTATTAAGCACTAAGCTGCATTCCACTAAAATCTTCGTCGTCGAGGTGACGTAATTTGTACGCGCCCTGCACCTTTACCTGCTTATGTTTCTCGTTCCTAAACAGGAACAGTAGCTTCTCCCCTCTCCCTTACCCTCCCCATCCTGCATATCGTTAGCCATGTCAGCAGCAGACGATGAAGCTGTTTACTTTAGTAAAACTGAGGATCCTTTCAACTCTGTGACAGGCTTTTGCTGGCTCTCTGTGATCTTCTGCTTCTTGCTGGCCTGTTCTTATGTGGGGAGTCTTTATGTTTGGAAGAATGACCAGCCAAGGTATAGGAATTAGGATACATGCATCAGAAATACTTCTGTGTTAAATAAGTTTGTAGGACGCATCTTACTGCATAGTTGAAAAGCATTATACACGCTGCTATCGACCCTGTGCAGACTGTTGCAAGGTGTTGGCGTTCTGAAGTGAAACGTGAGCTTGTGCTTGGCACACGTTTTTCTTGTCATCTGTCAATGTCATTGTGTTTAGGAACATGATGACCTTTTAATAGAAACTGTACATTTCAGTAGCATCAGAAACATGATAAACGCTGCAGTGACCTATCACCGGGAGAAACCGCAACAGCTGTTTGTTAGCTTGCAGATAGTGGTTACATAACCAATGCGCATTTTAGGAGAAAGAGTTAAGTAATGCTTCTGTTGAGGGCCTGTTTAAAAAAAAGTTTAGTTCTATACATTGCATTGCCATAAACACTCACTGGATCATTTAAGTGTGTTATAAGTAGTCGTGACTTTGGTGTTAATAAAAGTAGATACCGCGAAATCGATAGGGTGTATTAAATGTTACAAAATGCTGTTTTGAATACGCGCTTCCAGTTCTTCATTTTCGAAACTTTGTTCTACTTACGTTGACTGTAACAACTGAATGTAATGCAATGTTTTATTTGCGTTCTTCAGGTTTGTTACCGAAACTTTTCCTGTTGTCTTTAAAACATAATTTCCGGGTTCGTCTTTCTTTCTTTTTTGAACTTTACGTACTTATAGTCGTAATTGTCAACCTCTCTGCATCAGAATCGAGACCATAATCAAATCAAACATTTTCCGGAAGCTTCCAGTCGGGGATATTTTTTTAAATATTAGTAGCACTGATTAAGGCGACATAAGTGCACCAATTAACATGAATAAATGGAAATGTTAATTGTTATTACTTGATAATAAACTGCCACGTTTTTCTTAAAAGTATCCTCATTTTGTGAGGGACGGAGGAAAGTTATAAGCCAAAATTGGAGGGAGCTGAACATGGATGATTGTGTATATCTTTGCAAGATGTTCATGTTTACAGTGAATGGGATACACACATTTTTATGGTTAAATTGTCACGTGTTAGTTACAGACTAATGTCCGAAGCTATGGCATAAGTTTGAGCAACTTTCGATGCTGTTAGTCCCCCCTTTAGCTGAGACATCCATGTGCATTTATTAGACTAAAAGCAGTGAATAACCGTTAGTTGCAGCCGACTCCCCTCCTAATTTGTAACTGCTGTAAGCTTGTGTATATGTATGCCCCACTTCTTTTTAATGCAAGAAGGGGGAGAGGCATAACTCTCCCTCTTGTCAAGAATGAATAAAAAAGTTGTACTTAAAATCCTATGCACAGATTTCTTAAAGCTGTTTAGTCAGAAAATAAGACATAATGTCCAGAGTTTTGGTGTGTTCCTCATAAAATTTGTGATTTTTTTCTAAGTAATCACTGCGGATGATTCCAGGATTTAAGTCCCTAAATAATGACGTATATTTGTTTCAGATTTCGTAGCCTTTAGAAAAATGCATACTAAGATAAATTCTGTTCTTAAGTTTACAAGACCGGTATTTAAAATATGACCCTATTGGTGGGCCGTTGTGCCCCCATTCTGTCAGGCTTTGTCCATATATTTTGTTCTAAGAGGTTGAGAGGTGTGTAACTTGTGGTTCCATTGTTACTGCCACCTATGGAGTCATCTGAACCACAATATTTGGGGACTAATACATAGCATGTGTAGACAAAATATGGAGGGCCACAAACAGTTGAGTCGTATAGTACAATTTTACTTCCTCATTACCACTATGACCATTATAAACCTTTGGGGTTGCACGTGCACTGGGGGTAGGTTAGCCAAGTTAATGAGAGTTTTTATTAATTGTTACTTTATAAAAAGGACTGCCCCTGCATGCTTTCCTGACTTAGTTTCCTCAAGTTGACATGTTATATCTTTGCATTTGAGATGTCTGACTGTAATCTCATAGATGTTGAACTTGCTTCTGTTCGCTTGCCTTCTAAATGTGGTGTTTTGTAATTATTTGTTCTACAGTTGTTTGCTGGGTTGTGTTATAAATCTTGGCTTTTTAATTTATATAGTTGTTTCCTTATTTCTGTAGGGTACACTGCACTATTTTAGTTTAATGTACATTGTACCCCAGTGACCGCTTCTCAGTTATGACCCTAAGTATAATATAAAAAAAAAGTAGTAATGTACAGTAAGTGGTGTTGCAGAGATTGATTCCTCAACAATTCACTTACTATTGATAATGGTAATTTTCTTTGTGTCCTTTTTCATGTGCATGTTTAAGCTTTTTGCAAAAGCAGTTTACAGTTCATAGGTAAAACTAATAATATATTTTGTTTCATTTTCATGATCTTTCTACTGAATAGTTTTCTGCATATTATAATTCTGGACTTGAATGAGGTTTGAATGTTTTTTGTGGGTTACTTTGAATACCTTTCTCTAATATTTATCTCTGTCATGTTATGTATTTATTTATTGGTACATGTTTACTGGGATAGTCCTCTGGGCCAAGAAGATTTTCAGTGGAGGCCCAGGGAGAGAAGCTCCACAGAGAGACTTGAGAGACTATATACGATTGATGCAAAGGTAAAAATTACAAAGCAGCACAGTAGAGTTTATAAAATCACACAGCCAGCAGCGGCCTTAGGTCAACTGGTGCCCTAGGCAAAAGGGCTCTACGGCACCCCCCTCCACACCACCTAGTGCCCTCATCCTGGTCTACCTACACCAAATAAATACTGGAAAAGTGCCCCTGCTAGAGTGGCGCCCTAGGCGGCCGCCTAGTTGGCCTATGCCTAAGGCCGGACACAGCACAAGCTATTGAAAAGTAGTTCAAAAATAGCATGTGAATCTTTTCTCTTTTAAACTCACTGAAAATGAGCCTTAGTCCAGTTGGATATCAAGGTACTCAAGACATACGTAAATATACATGACTTGCAGAATATTACATAGGCTGTACCAGCAGTGAAAGAGAGGCAGCAGTGATTATTGACCTAAATTTCTCATATCAGCTTAGCGTGGTGTAGTGCTTTTATTTCTTGGTGTTACTGCATGGATTTTTTAACTAGTAGTATGTTATTTTCCCGTTTTATATTTATATATATATATATATATATATATATATATATATATATATACACACACACACACTACCCCTCAGCATAAGAAATATCTCCCAAAAACACAATTTTTAAAAGTGAATTAAACCACTATCTGTGAAAGACTTGGTCCTGCCCATGCTAAGCTCCCACAGGATATCACTATTTTCTCTACATCTCCTCTTTTGGACTTGCTCCTCTTCTATTGTATTGGAATCATCGCCTCATTTCATTTACTCTCTCAGATGTAATTCGGTGGTTTTACCCTCTTGCATCAAAAGGATGGAACTTATCCCAGTGCTATGTCTCTTTTTAGTTAAAACAACTGCGTGTACCTCTTACATTGCATAATTTTGTAATGGAATTTTATTGAATTGCTGAGTTTCTATACTGTAGACTAGAATTTATCTCCTCATGTTATGTGATTGTACTTTTGACCGTTATTGTTACTGTATGCCTTTTGCATGTCTGTATATTGTTTGGAGCTTTTCACCTCTGGTCTCCACTGAAAATGGGCCCTTGGCTCAGTTGGACTAACCCGGTTAACAAATGTCAAATACTATAGTATCTGTGTATATGGGAGTTGAACAAAGATAGCTACATAATTAAACTTGAGTTTTTTTTTTTTTTAACTTGACTTGCACAAATCACTCCATTGTACTAAAACTATGTCACTGGCAACTTCAGTACCTCCATAGTAAACTGATCTAGAAGGTCCCTGTCTCAAATGGACTTTTTATATTTTATGCAGGAAATAAATAAATTCCTTCTCCATATTATCTTTTCGTGGATTCCTCAAATTCTATACTTGGCTCATTTCTGTTCTGCATCTTCATTAATACGCTTCCTTCTGCCCAATTGTCCTGTCCAACATGATACCGTATGCTGACAATTTTGTACTGTACCAGCCAACCTCCACTCATAAAATCATTTTCAGAAACTGTCAGAATAATCTTTGCAAGCGCTGGCTGCAGTTTAAACAGCAACATATGAACTAAGCTTTAGCTGTACCTGGTTGTTTTTCAAGAAAGTTTTGGTGACAGTAAAATAAAATAAAAAAAAAAGTGAATTGGAGCAAACATAAAAATACAAAGACTTGTAGGTACAACATAATGACTGGTGCAAATTTAAAATATGCAAAATAAATTGGTTAAATCTTCCGAACCATCAAAACCCATTTCAGAAAGGAAAAACTTAAAGTACAAATCAAAAAGTAAACCTCCCACAGATATTAACCTACTATGCTGCAGGAAACACCATATTGTTTTTGTATTCTCATTTAAATACTATGTCCTCAATCCTGATCCCTCACTGGCCAAACACTGGAAGGGAAGGTTGTCATAATGGTTAAGATGTTTGCCTTACAGCCACAAGATGCTGGGTTCGATTCTCAAATTGAATAATTGGCTAGGCTTGGACTCCTAAAAGCAAAAATAAAATCCTCTATAGTTATTGCAGATTATCTAATTTATTAAGCCTTGAAGGCAGTGCAGCAGTAGGGAAGAATAATATAATGCCCAACCTAGAATTGCTTACTGCTCTTAAAAAATAAATAAATAAATGAATTTTTATATATATATATATATATATATATATATATATATATATATGTATGTATATATATATATATATATATATATATATATACACACACACACACACACACCTGTAAACTCTAAGTAAATCTTTAATTTCATCCTTATTTTCCCCAAGCTGAAAGTCACCGTCATTCCTGCCATTGAGCTAACTGGCTACTTGTACACAAATGATTCAACCTCATATGAGTTACCGTGATGCATAAAACTCATAATTGTACCACCTTCCTCATTCTTACAACTGAAATAACAAAGATGCACCCCCATCCCCATTTACTCTATCAAGGCAAAAATGTCTCCCTCTTGCAAAGAAAACTTCAAACCATAGTTTACACCAGCCATACTATCCCTGTCCTTTGTTGCAGCCCTTGCCTTCCCAAAAACCTTTGCAGTTCACCCTCATTTCAATAACAAGATTAAATATTTCCATTTTCAGAGGACTATATTTAACCTTTCGCTCTTGGCGTTATTGATGTGGTTGAACATATCCTAATGATTAGCCAGACTCCCTTTTATTTGTAGTGTAAATGTTATTAACCTTTTGAGATTATAACCTGGTATAATGATGTCACTTCATTGTACTGCAGACCTTTGGAGCCTTTTTCTGATAATCTGCACTGTGCTTAATATTTAGTTTAGTTTTGTGTTTCTCTGATAATTTTATCTCCCTGCAGCTGAACTAGTGTCCACCTTTGCCTTGAACCTCCAAAGACTAGACACCGATTTCAAACTTTTAGACACGGTTCTGCCAGTGGCTTATAGGTACAAAGTAAGATTGTTTGTCCTTCCTAGTTAATGTTTCACCTATTCTACAGAGAACATTTTGCACGGTCTAAGTTGTACTTCTCTTGGTTTCCTTCATTGATCAACCTTCTTGTCTTCAGTGGTCCATCAGTTTTTTAATCAACTGTATTTTGCCCTTTCAGACAACGTATGCATTTTTATTGCAGTGATATGTCTGCTAGTTCATTCGTGCAGTTTTCCTTAATCTCAACTGTCCAGATTTTCAGAGAATGTACAGATTTTTGACTCGCCTTTTTGGTTTTGCCTCATGTAATTTGTGGCTGTTTGGCAAATCATTGAAGACTGAAGTCACTAAATATTGACATACATTTGTGTTTGTATCCTTTTGAAAATGCATGTTGACCCAGCATCGTTATTCTAGTGACTGAGTTTATAGTAACAAGATTTAAAATCTGTCCCTGATTTTTGTCCCTTTATCCCCCAATTATTTTTGGCTTTGTCCAGATTTCTTTACCTTTGAAGTAGAGTGGTATGATTAGTTGTATTCCCTTGCATATGAAGGACTTGTTCATTTTTGTGCATGTTACTTATGACAGTTGACTGGGGTCATTGCACAGTTGTCTTGGGTCCAGTTAAGTTTCCAGCTAAACTGAAAGAAAAGTGGAATTATGGCTTATATTTTGAGGATTTTTGTCATACTGGTGATAGGCAAGTACTGCAGGTGATGCCTACGTGTGTTAAGCAGATACTGATATACTTTGCAGGTAAAACTCTGTGCCTTTGCATGAGCTACTGTTGTACGGTACACATCCTGTCATTCTCCTTTGGAGAAGAAAAGCCTTTGTTGAAGATGCTTTCCTGATTTAGGACTGGATGACCTTTCTAATACATGCCTGCTTTGCTTGCTGTTATTACAAACCAAAATTCAGTCACTATGTGCAAGCCTAGTTGTTCCAATTGTACAGTTTCATAGAAGTGCCTGCTGTTGCACTGACTACCCTGAAGTTCTGCAAAATTCCAGCCTTTGTTTGATACTGAAAGCCAGACTTATCGATGCATGACGCCCTTTGTATGTGACTTTGGCCTCTTACATTTACTTATTTTATAAAAAGGCTTTATTTTTCTTGGTGCCCAGCTCAATGTAGCTAGTGATGGTGGGCCATTATGGAAACAAGTGAGTTGCTTTATTTAGTGCTGTTTATTTAGTGCTGTGAGTTTTTAGTTTACATTACACATTAGTTTGATTCGCAGCTTGATACGAGCAGTCTTCTGTTCACCCTCTCCTATGGCCTTACAGTACCACTGGCCTTGTTTATGTATGATGATGTGTACAGCAATCAGAATATTGCTTTTGTAGTCTTTATTCCTGTTTGCCACTGTGCATTGCCAACAAATGTGTGCCTTGCAACACAGTAAGCAATGCCATTAACAAATTTAAGTCACATAACTGAAATGCATACCTGTGCCTTTGTTACATTAATTGATTATGTAGTTGTACAGTGATGTGTGATATCAGCCTATTATTTAATGACACGGGATTGTAGATGTAGGTTGAACACATTCTTGACCAGCCTCCAAGAAGCATTGGTGGAAAGGAGAACTCTTTCCTGTTAATTCAAACACATGATGAATGCACAAAGTGTTTATATGGGTTATTGTGGGCTACTTTTTGCAGTGTATCTGTTGGAGTGCTTTCACAGGCGGTTGTTTTGGCAGCTTACATTGTGTGGCAGATTTGTCTTAAAACTTAATGCTTATTTTTAAATCTTGAGATGTTTGACTATAAGGTTGGTTGTTTTTGTCTGCCTGGCGAATACATCATTTGTGTGGTATGTTAAGAGAGACGTTTGGCGTGCTTAGACATCCTGTCTTGTAGGTTCAAGAGCTTAAAGCAGATAGAGAAACTGATATTTCTTTAGTCTTCCCTTGTATTCTGACACTATATGTAGTATCAATACCTCTACATGATAAAGTATAATTTTAGAACATTTTGTACCCTAGAAATAGCATGGAGCTGCCATATTGGCATGATTTTGCTTTAGATACCGGTCTGTTTCACTTAGTGCACTGTTTTATAATCCCATTATGTGACACAGGATACACAACATCCTGTTGTTTCTTTCCTCCATTTACTTAAATTGTAAGTGCTGAAACGGTTGGTTGTTTTTCTTAGAGGGTGCAGGAATGTTTTAATTTATTCCATTATTTTAGTAGCAACTCCTAATAACTTTAATGTTCTGCCAGAAATAGTTGACTCATTATTTGCTTCTGTTAAACACTTGTTTTGTTCAAGTTACCATTTCTGAGTAATAATGTGCACACTATGAACTAACTTGGAAGTCTTGATTCTTTTTGTACTTTCAGACTCTGGAGTAAACTTGGTTAACTTTATTGGCACCAGGAGTTTTTGAATTTTTTATTTATTTTTTTTTTATGGTTATAAATATCTTTGCTATATGTGTATCTCCATGTCAGTCACTTGTAGAGTATTGTGACATATTACTGTGTTTGCCAACAAAACAAGCAGTATAATATTGTAAATTTTTGCAGCTTGCATTGTTTTATTTTCCATTTGCGCAGTCACCTTACAAACTCCAAGTATAAAATAAAACTGTTTTGATTCAGCAGGTGCTCTGACTGCTGAGAGAAAATAGTATAAGGTTTGTTGAGTAGTAGAAATGTACATAGAACTGCAACAGCAGTACCTGGCAAAAAAAAAGAGGAAGAATGTGTGTTGATTTGTTTGTGTCTGGCACTTTTGTGGCTAGGTTCAAGGGAACAAGCAGCACTCCGTGATATTAAAAATAAAGGCATTTATATGTAATCTATATAATGTAATTTATATATGTTAAAGTTTTCAGGTTACAGTTTTTACTATGATTTTATGTGATTGTTTATAATTTTGAAATTATTAAAATCAATAAAATTGTTTTGGAAAAAATAAAGGCATTTGAATAGTGACATTCTTGATAATGGATCTTGCTTTTGTTCACTCTGTGTGCGCGATGTATCTTCTCTATCCATACACAGTGCTTTCCCCCATCTTTTTATTTTTTTTTTCTTCATGGTTTTTGTCTGCTCTGTTCTATAGGCATACTTTGGGCAGTTCAGGATAGAGTTTGTGGCATTTTTGATGGTGTGGCTCCTAAATGTCTTTTTAACTACTTCTAGCCTCAGTTTTCAGTCTTTGCTGTGTAAAATACAGATAGGTAGAGGGTTAAAACTTAAATATGAAGCTGTGCTTATAAAATGTAATCTTGTTTCTGTAGATATTGGCTGGTATTGTTTGTGTCGCTGAGTTGCTAATGTGTAGTGCAGTTTAGTCCAGTTTGTTTGGCAGCATCATGCAATGGCCTTATTGTTTGTGACTTGGAGAATTAATTGTAGTAAATGTTGAGGCATAAAAAGGTACTGTTTCATGTTCAGGAGACGTGCAGTAGGGCGTTGCAGAAAGGCTCCTCTTTTTCAGGCCGTGGAGATTTTCTCAGTGTTCTTCTGAAGCCCAGAAGGGTAGTGCAGCACATGGAGAGATTTATTCCTCTTTCTCTGAGACATTTTTTCAGTTGGGCGTGAAAATGCTATGGCGTCTACTTGCAGTGATGAGCTGGACAGTTTTCAGTGTGGTCCTGTTTGTGTACTTAATTATGATAGGTGGTAGTGGCAGAAATTTGGAAGGTGAGTAGGAATCCTGAGGCTGGACGTTTGTTTACAGTGACTTTCTTGGACCTAGATGTCATGCACTTGTATGTTAAACAACATAGAAGTATTTCTTTACTACCTTGGATACATATTGGTTGAAGGCCAGGTTACTGTCTACATGTATTCCCAGATCTCTGACCTAGTGGGTCCACTCCTAGGGGCATTTTATTGATGACATAGTTTCCTGGGGTGTTAAACTTCCCAAAATGTACTAATAATGCATTTCTTTGCACTGAGTTTTAAGCTGTGGCTTTGGCACCAGTCATTTGTTTGTGTTGGACCCTCTTGTAAAATGTTAGCTTCTTATGGGATTCTATGACTCCATTTTGCAGTTATCTGCAGGCTTGGTCAGCCAGAGGCCTTTGACATTAGCCTTGACTTCTAAGAAATAGAAGCCAAAGAATAGTGGGCGCAACACAGAGCCTTGAGGGACTCCACTGGTGACTGGCCTCTCTGATGTGGTCTCCCTAGTCGTAACTTCCTGGATCCTATCTGTGAGCCATTTGGCTATCCAGCATGTTTTATAGGGGTTTATGCCCAAGTCTGTAAGTTGGTTAATGCAAGAGTGGGGTAATGTATCGCGGCTATATCACATTATCGAAATTTTATTACATCGATTCACTAAAGGTCTGCCTCTAGTGATCAGTGTATTAAAACATCGAATAATGTTAAAAAACAAAAATAAATAAAAACTAGCATAGGCAGGGGGGCAAGCCCCCTACACCCCCCCCTACTTGATTCCAACTCCGAGACTGCACTACATTGAGGTAAACGGAAATCTCCCCCTATGGAGATTTCAGTTTACCTGCACGATGTTATGCACTTTCGATGTTGTGCTGCTGACAATATCAGCTTCGATATTGTCTGCTTCAGACATCGTGAAGTAGACCCAATGTATCAACTGCCTTGAGCCAGGTCAAGTTAAGCAGTATGCACGGTTTTACCCCCCCTCTGTTACCTTGGTGACCTCAAAGAAGTCCACCAGGTTCAGTAGGAATGACTTTCTTTTGACAAAAGTTTTTTTGGGAGAATGTTAGGTCATTATAAAGGCCAGCAGATGTCCAGAAACTGAAGATTTTTTTTCATCATACAATAATATTATCTGCAGTAATGATAACATTGCACCACTCTTAAGTGCTTACTAATATTTTTTCTAACCAAAACTAGCATTCTGGGGTCTGCCATACTAATATCTTGTACTAATAAGACTGCTTCATCTTGCATTCTAACATCATACTGCGTATCATCATCGTAGCATCATCGTGCGTATGTTCAATACATTCTATCCACTCACAATTGAAATATTGCAGTGTAATGGCTGAGAGAGTGTTAGCATTTATTTTAGTGCTACTGTTTTATTCTGTGTTTTCTGCCATCACAGGAGCAGACCTTTTGTGGGCCCTTTAACGATTTAAGCTTTAAGCATTGATTTAATTTGGCATGCTTGTAGAGTAAATCTCTTAAATTGAAGTGTTTCAATTCCTCATCCTTTAAGCCACAACCTAGCCATTCAATTGTGACAGGCAATACATGGTAACAGAATTTGCTTGCTACTGCTCCAAGACATATTCTCCTTCCTCATAGCATTGGGTTCTGTACTGTTGATGCTGCAACAGTGTGAATAGCTGTAATAAATCGGAGAGAGACTGCAAAAAAATTTCACAATAAGTATTGTAAAATTTTGGAGAAAGACGTTAATTGGTTAAGGAAGTTTTCCGTTAGTGGAATATCTTCAAAGGTGTTTAGTGATCTGTCTGCTAAAGAACAAATCACCACTTCCCTAATGTCAAAAATTTGAAGGATGTATGAATGGCCTTTCTGAAATGGTTAAATTTAACTGTCTTTTAGAGAGCAAGTTTGTTTGAAATTTTGCTGAGGTATACATTGACTGTCGAAATATGTTGCATTTTACTTGATAACAGTTTAGTCTTTTTAGAAGTGATGTTCATACTCAAAAGGGCAGGTAGACTGGGTTTAAAGTTCATGAAAACAAGGCTTGATGACTTGGTGTGACCCGAAATTCACTTCCTAAGACTTTGGTTTTAATACCATTTTTGTAAAGGGCAATTGACAATTGAACAGACAAACTGCCTGTAAATTTTTTTATTTTCCTGCCAAACTAATAGTAGTTGCTGTTTTAAGCAGTAGAGAAGAGGTGGAATTTAAATCTAGGTTTTCAGGGTGTAGTTTGGAATTAATCATGGTTACTTTTATTGGATGTAATTTATCAGATAAATATTAGTACATCCATATCTTATTGATATAGTAAAGATGTTTGGTACTGTATCATATGTGTTTTGTTTGTTTGTTTACCTTGGAAAGTCCAATGGAGGCCCAGGGAGAAAAGCTCCATTTGCTTACATTGCATTATACTTTAAGTTCTGGTTAAACCACAGAGTAGTTGTAGTTCTATTTACATTTATATATGAACAGTAGTTACATTTATGTATTCTAAAATTTTACAAAGGTGGGCGTTACTAAAGAGAAGGTCTATGTGCTACTTAGTGGATTGTACAGGTAGCAGTTATGTATAAAAAATTTATTTCAGTGAGAGGTTGTGTATATTCTGTTATTTTAAGGGGAATGTTTGGAGAGTATCGTATGTTGAACACAGTCTCAACCTTGAGATGAGCATGTGCAGGACCAGGATTAGTTAATATGTTTAAACAGTGGTTTAAAACTATTGAATTTGTCAGAGTTTTGTGTGGGGATACTATTCTAGAATTTAGCAATGTATTGGGAGCTAGTCTCCTGCAACATTCAAATAAGAATTTGTTACTAGAGCGGAGGTCCCTTGCTGAACAGTAGGTCAGTATTAAGTTGTGTAGTACAGGACATTTTTCTGGATGATAAATTAAGTTTGTGTGCTGTAGTTAGTTGTGAATATTAGGCAGCTGTGTAGTTCAAACCGGTTTAATTCCTTTAAGTTCTGACAGTAGTGGTCCCATGAGGGAAATGGGTGGCTTATTGTAGCAGGAGGCAAGCTTTGTGTGTGTGTGTGTGTGTGTGTGTGTGTGTGTGTGTGTGTGTGTGTGTGTGTGTGTGTGTGTGTGTGTGTGCATAATATACATGCACATGTCTTAAATTCATTTTTAGAACTAGGGGTTAGTTCTGATGTTTTAAACTAGATCCCCTTAGTTAAAGGGAAGCTATTCTATTACTGAAATTTCATGCCATTAATCACCAGAGACATTTCTATACTCTGGAGTCCAAGATAAGTTTTATGTTTAGTTAAAGTTGTGAACACACTAAAACATTCAGATATTAAAGCTAAACTACTTACTTAGGTTGCATAGCGCTGGCCTATAATCGGAATGTTAATGCTACAAACTGATGAAACTTTCAGAAATTAAATTTAGTATAATAAAAAGTTTGTTTTTTTCCCCCTAAGATACATCTAATGAAATAATAATGGGCGAAGACTCCACCCTTGTAGGTGGGTTAGTGTTGCTTCCTATCTGGAAGTCCAAGGTAGATATTTACCTTTTCTTACTATGCTGTTAGTCTAGGAAGAAGAAAAAAATACTGTGTGTCTGTGTGTCTGTGTGTCTGTGTGTCTGTGTGTCTGTGTGTCTGTGTGTGTGTGTCTGTGTGTGTGTCTGTGTGTGTGTCTGTGTGTGTGTCTGTGTGTGTGTCTGTGTGTGTGTGTGTGTGTGTGTGTGTGTCTGTATATATATATGTATGTGTGTGTGTGTGTGTGTATATATATATATATATATATATATATATATATATATATATATAAATAATGTGTGTGTGTATAGTAAGTTGGCGTTCGTTAACATGATGGTTATCAATGCTTTTTGGCACTTCACTATTTCTGTCTGTAGCTTATTAATTTGTTCTGGTTGTGTTCAGTAGTATTTTGGAAGTACTTGTTGCTTAATATTTGGTTCCATGCCATTATATAGTTGTGTAAACTATTATTAATGTGTGGATATTTTACAAAACTGAGTACTGCTTTTTAAGCTGTTTAACTTCCTGCTACTCTCCCTCAATTGGCTTGAACTACCCAGCTACCTCATTTACCTACAACTCACCATTGCCCACAAGCTCATCTTTAAACCTTCAAACTGCCCATCTCTCGCTACATCCTTAAAACCCTGTATACCCAACCACCCACTCAGATCCACAAACCAAAATCTCCTTCTGGTCCACAAACCCATACGACCTCCTGGCCATCTACTAATTTCCTACTCCTTAGCTAAACTGTGGAATTCTCTCCCTCCTCACATATGCAACCTACTAAACCATACTAATTTAAAATCTCAGCTATTCTGTCATTTAACAGCTAAATGGGAATGCCCATGTTGCGCTCCAACATAAACCCCTCTCTACCCTTTCTTTCTTCCCTGCACTGAATCACCGACTATCACTACTATTTTCTTGTCATCCTAAAACATTCTCATCCCCTACCTGGGGCTGAATTTCTCTATCTAATGTACTATACTTTCAATAGCAAATAGTTTGGTGCTTCTTCCATGAAAAATGGTTCATCTAACCACAAATGGATTGTAACTGGTTTAAAAGTTAACTCACTTAGAGCTTAAGTCACATAATGTTCTTCTGTTAATGTTGAGTTTACCTAACTTGCAAAGGTCTAGTAATCCTCATGTTTTCAATGTTAACTCTCTGTGCTTATTATATAATCTGTTATTCTTCTGTAATGTTTAATTGTTCTGTATGAACACTCTTATTTTTTTTTGTAACATTTAACTTGCAGTGTCTTGGAATTTTTCTTCCCGGACCCCCACTGAAAAGGGGTTCTTTATGGCCCAGTGAACTTCCCCAGTCATCCAACTTAAATAAGTAAAATATATAAATAATAGTTGTAAATGAGAATGCTTAATTTGTAGTAGTATTATCTCTGTGGTAGATTATATTAAATTTACATCTCCAAGATTTTCTATTACAGAGATGCCAGAGTAATACTAACTCTGTGACATGTTACACTTTCATATTAAAAAGTTATACTTCAGAAAGGTATTGAGTTATTGTAATGCATAAAGCCATATATCTGTCTTATCCAAAGCATGTTTGTGTTCATGGACGTTTGCAGTGCTTCATGATGAAAGATGTCTTCTCCAGCTTTTCTTTAATGTTGGCAGATGGATAAGTTGTATATTTTCACCACAGAGCATGCTTAAAAGTACATATAAGAATGAGTTGGAATTGTGTAGATATGGCAAATAATTGAGCGTAATGTTGAAAAAGTTGGGGAAAATATCTAAAACATGGAATGTTTCAATCTGCTTTGATGGTTGAGGAAATGAAAGCAATTAGTGAAGGGGAGGCAGTGGACACTGCTTCTTTTGTTATCATGAAGGTACCTTTGGACTTGACAATTTAAAATAAATTACATAAGAATAATAGTAAACAATTATGGCCACAATGGTTATGAGGAATGGCAGTGCAGATGTATTACTTTACAGTCAGCGGGTACCATTTTTATCACTGTAGTAGCAGAGAAGGCAGCAAAGGAGCAGTTTAATACTTCTAATTGAAGTGAACAGTGTTTTGTTTTTAAATTAGTGGAAAGTAAGGCTGGGAGGTAAAATTGGCGAGTGTGATTGCAGCTCCAGGAAAGGAAGTTGAACTGTATTATGCAGGTGATATAAAAGACAGACTGTTAGAGAGGTCTGCTTTTGCACATCTAACTATATTTTACAGCTTCTGCATACAATTTCTATGAAACTGTGATTTGACTCTCTTGGAGTATTGCTCACAGGAGGGTGGAATCCCTTGAAAGAGAACCATAGTTGCAGTGAAGAAATCCCTAAGGACCATATTTGTTTGCAGATGGTAAACCCCCTCCTGACAGGGTCTATATCATAACATCGAGCAAACATAATATCAAATGACCTAAAGGCCGAAAATGCCAGACCTCGACCTCACTATTGTGGGGGGCTGCACTACCCACCCCCACTATATATATATATATATATATATATATATATATATATATATATATATATATATATATAAAATGTGTGTGTGTATACCAACTTCGGGATTACACTGCATTGAGGAAAGGGCAAACATTCTGATCTTCACTGTTCTGCATTTCTCAAAAAGCATATCGAGATCTGGCATTTTCGGCCTAAAGGCCGTTCGATATTTTCACTTTTCGATATCGTGATAGAAACCCTCCTGACATTGGGTACCCCTGCTACTTTTATATTTGCCAAGTCTGAGATTATACTACCTTGTGGGACAAGGAATCCCAAGACTGTGCAGTCTCATTGTTGTAGCAGCTGTGGAATTGTGCATCAGTGATTTGCTATTTTGAATGTTGATTTTAACCAGTGTTGAAGTGTTAAGCATAGTACCTGTTCTAACTTTTTAAGGGAGCTTACAGAGTACTTCTGTCATTATTGTGACTTGTACTCTGACAACCTTGAAACATATGTTGTTATGGAACATGTTTTGTCTTAATTATAGTAGCCTGGTAATGTTTGCTACATATGAAAAAAATAGTTTTTAATATGAATACACAGTTTAAGGTTATGCATGCAGATTAGTGGACTTAAGACAGATGGGTATTTTGACTTGGTTTCAGCTTTCTTTTCTACTGAGTTTTTTTTTGCAGATGGTGCCCTGGCTGTGGACATTATTTCTAGTTTGTTTTTCTAAGGAAAGAATGAGTTGATGTCCATTTATACAAGACATTGAAGTAGAAGACAAATACTTGCACAGATCCCAGTGTTGTGTTGATTAACCTGAATCATTTAAACTGATCATAATGTCTGCTGATTTGTCAGATAAATGTAACTAAATCTGATTCACTTGGAGTCCTAGTCTTCCTTGAAGTTGCTATGCATATGTAATATTGCAAGGTGGACTAGACCTACCAAGTTTTTCCTTTGTGATGAGAGCATTAAAATTAACTGTTTGATTTAAGATGAAGTAATGATTTGTTTTAAAATGCTGACTTTTCATATTATAGCTTTCATGTTGTAGAAGAAGTTATAACTTCCCTGTATTATTCCCTCATCATGCCAATAATTGAGTACAACACTCCTTTTGGTATACACCTTTCCAAGCACCTGCAGCAATTGAGAGACTATAAAGGTTCCAAGCAAAGAAAATTCAAGGTCTTCAGACGTAACTGTCACTTTATTTTGTTTCATACAGACTGCTCAGAGTCTCTCTGCTTTGCATATCAGGCAATCTCTGACCCTACTTTGTTGGAAGTGCTGCATATCTGCAAGCCAAATGGTACACTGGTTACTCACACTAAAGACCTGAACCTGGTATGTGATATTAATAGAATCTGCTGGAGGGACTGATTTGTCTCCCAGAGGTTACCACACCTATGGAACAGACTCCTTCTTCATGTCAAACAGCGCACCTCATTGGCTATCTTCAAACACAGTCTGGACAATTGGATGGGTAACTGTAAATTGAACACAAGGGCTCTACCTGTGTCCCTCTTAGACAGGGGGCAGTAGGTGCTGATTGTAGAAATGAGGGTAGAACTTGGCTAGGTTTGTAAGGGCCCTAGGGACATTAGCCTAGTAACTTCCTATGATCGTATAACAGTGCTAATGGTATTGTAGTTTTATAATATTTGAATTCATATTGGGTTGGGTCTTGTTTTCAAGGCAAGTTTAGTGTTTGAGAAGTAACTTCCGGACACCTAGTATGTTTTAGTTTTCATGACTCAGAAATTTGAATCTTTGCTATGCAGGGTTTCCAGGACATCAATGAGGTGTTTAACTAAAACAGTGGTCTGGGAGGATCCCACTTGGCATTTCAGATGCAGGGTTACCTACTGTACTTGTCAAGTAGATTTGGGGTTCCCTGTGATTTATATAAGGACATCATTGAGATGTGATAGTGCATTGTTGATCTGGGATGATACCTATATGCATTTGACACATGATTGCTTAACACATTTGGCAGAATTACAATGTGAATATATTGTAAAGAATCCACATGCTGCATTTGACATCAGTTTTTGCCTTCTCCTCCTCAGCCTCTGTTTTTTGGGAATGTGTACGTTTGTGGATGGAATCTCCTTGGAGGACATTCCCCAGGGATGGTTGGATTGGAGGAGTGATGACCCATATACCAGTGGGAATGATTTAAGTCTGGTCCTTTGTGGGACAAGAGTGCTAAGGTTTTCTGGATGGCTGGGCTTAATGGTCATGTGGATTTGAGTACATTTGGAATAAAATTATTTGCTTGTCTTTCCTAGATTCAAAGCATTTTGCACTTATAGGAAGTTGATAATATAATGTAACATGTAAAGGATTTTAACTTGGCCTTGCCTTAATTTAACTTCATATGATTATGATTATGAGAGTGTTTTGGAGTTGAAAAGAGTGTCGGATAGAGTGATGTTTATGAAGCTGGAAATTGATGGTGTAATGATGAATGTTGTTAGTGCGTATGCTCCACAAGTTGGGTGTGCAATGGATGAGAGAGAAAAATTTTGGAGTGAATTGGATGAAGTGGTGATTGTACCCAAGGGTGAGAGTGGTGATTGGAGCAGATTTCAATGGGCATGTTGGTAAAGGGAACAGAGGGGATGAGGAAGTGATGGGTAGATATGGTGTTAAAGGAATGCAGAAGGTCAGATGGTAGTGGATCTTGCAAAAAGGATGGACATGGCTGTGGTGATAACAAGAGGGAGGAGCATAGGGTGACATACAAGAGTGGAGGAAGATGCACACAGGTGGATTATATCTTATGTAAGATGGCCAGTTTGAAGGAGATTGGAGACTGTAAAGTGGTTGGACACTAACCGAGCTAGGAAAGATGTGTGCAGCAGGTAAAGGTGATAAAGGATAATAAGGGGAACATACTCACAAGCGAGGAGAGTGTGTTTGAAGAGATGGAAAGAGTACTTTTGAGGGGTTGATGAATGAAGAGAATGAGAGGGGAGAGCAGGTTGGATGATGTAGGGATAGTGAATCACAAAGTACAATGGATTAGCAAGGAGGAAGTAAGGATAGCTATGAAGAGAATGAAGAATGGAAAGGCTGTTGGCCCAGATGACATACCTGTGGAAGCATGGAGGTGTTTAGGTGAAATGGCAGTGGAGTTTTTATCCAGATTGTTTAATGAAATCTTGGAAAGAGAGAGGATGCCTGAGGAATGGAGAGAAAGTGTTTTGGTACTGATTTTTAAGAATAAGGGTGATGTGCAGAGCTGTAGTAACTACAGAGGGATTAAATTGATCAGTCCCAGCATGAAGTTATGGGAAAGAGTAGTGGAAGCAAGGTTAAGAAGAGATGTGATGATTAGTGATCAGCAGTATGGTTTCATGCCAGGAAAGAGCACTACAGATGCGATCTTTGCTCTGAGAGTGTTGATGGAGAAGTACAGAGAATGTCTGAAGGAGTTGCATTGTGTTTTTGTAGATTTAGAGAGGAGTTGTGGTATTGTATGAGGAAGTCAGGAGTGTCAGAAAAGTATGTAAGAGTGGTACAGGATATGTACGAGGGTAGTGTGACAGCAGTGAGGTCTGCGGTGGGAGTGATGGATGTGTTTAAGGTGGAGGTGGGGTTACATCAAGGATCAGCTCTGAGCCCTTTCTTATTTGCAATGGTGATGGACAGGTTGACAGACGAGATCAGACAGAGTCCCTGTGGACTATGATGTTTGCAGATGACATTGTGATCTGTAGTGAGAGTGGGGAACAGGTGGAGGAGACCCTGGAGAGATGGAGATATGCTCTAGAGAGAAGAGGAATGAAGGTCAGTAGGACTAAGACAGAATATACGTGTGTGAATGAGAGGGAGGATAGAGGAATGGTGAGGATGCAAGGAGTAGAGGTGGCAAAGATGGATGAGTTTAAATACTTGGGGTCAATAGTTCGGAGTAATGGTGAGTGTAGAAGAGAGGTGAAGAGAGTACAGTCAGGATGGAGTGGGTGGAGAAGTGTGTTAGAAGTGATTTGTGACAGACGAGTGCCTGTAAGAGTGAAAAGGAAGGTCTGCAAGAGGGTAGTGAGACCAGTTATGTTACATGGGTTGGAGACGGTGGCAGTGACAAAAAGGCAGGAGTTTGAACTGGATGTGGCAGAATTAAAGATGTTAAGATTTGCACTGGGTGTGACGAGGATGGACAGGATTAGGAATAAGTATATTAGAGGGTCAGACCAGGTTGGAAGGTTTGGAGACAAAGCCAGAGAGGCACGATTACATTGGTTTGGACATGTGCTGAGGAGGGATGCTGAGTATATTGGGGGAAAAAGATGCTAAGGATGAAGCTACCAGGTAACAGGAAAAGAGGAAGGCCTAATATAAGGTTTATTGATGTGGTGAGAGAGGACATTCAGGCGGTTGGTGTGATAGAGCAAGATGCAGAGGACAGGAAGAAATGGAAACAGGTGATCTGCTGTGGCGACCCCTAACGGGAACAGCCGAAATATGATGATTAGGTTGAGGAACCCTCAATGAATTGGCTTAGTGAGTAGATTATTTTATCATTGAAAGGCCTCTATCCTTAATATTTGCATATTCATTTGTGCAGGAAGGGTCTGGGCACCTCCCTCTTGGTCTCAAGATGTATTGTTTGGTAAAATATTTTGAATTGGGAAAATGCAGAATACAATACTACCTAGTTTTGTTTGCATTTATGGCAAAAAAAAATTAAGTAATAGTTGCACTAGAAGATGACTGATGTGACACCCAGCGAAAGTTGAGAAAAATGGTGTGATCGATAGAAAAGATAGCTTGAGGAATGGATTCTTCATTGGCAAGGAAGGTATAGCTGTGTTACCTGAAGTTATGCCTTTTTTTTGTTTATGTAATATTTGTACAGCCAAGTTATAAGAAGCCTGCGTGAAGCAGGTAAATTAAGATGACAGACTAGTCTGTCCACTGTGAGACTTGAGTTTAGAAGTGACTGAGGAGACTGGATGGAAACCCAGCAATGTATTTGTTATGCTAACAGTTCATGCAGTGGTTGTAAGCTAGGTATTGGAAGCACTGTGTCATTTATTTATCTGAGCTGCACTCAGACGAAAAATAGAATTTTTATATTACCACAAAGCTTTTTAATATTTCTGTTTGATCATCCTTGTACAGCTTTTTTCTCTATTTGTAGTTCAAGTGTATTGGTCATTGTGTTCACTTAACACTGCTAAGGAGTTTTGGCAGTGTTTGTTCTATCCACAGCTGACAGTGGGATAAGTAATCTTCCCCTTTTCCTCCCTGTTGTGCAGTCTGAGTAGGTAAAGTATAGCAGGTGTGGAGGCTGTACTGTTTTTACTTTTCACTTTTGTTCATTGTAGTATGTTACTAGGTTAACATTTTAATGCAGGTGGTTTTGTCTATTGAGTAGTTAACCAAATGAAGATGTACTAGTCCGTATAGACGCGTGGAAGTATTATAGTAGTATTAGTAGCTCAACATATAGCACACTTCGGACTTCCAAGATGGCTGCACACTGAGTAACAACTTAATTTCAGCTCTCCCAGTGAAAACAGAAACTCCTAAAAAAGATTCAGTGAAATTGTCTTTTTGGGTTAATTTCCATTTATTGGCAAGCAAGTGCACTGTCTGGATGCTAGTAAAGAAACAAATTTAAAGAACCTGAAAGCAAGCCAACCACAAAAGGTCATCTGACCTAGAAGAATCCTGCAGCTGTTCAACAAAAAGCATTTCAAGCTCCAGCTTTGGTGCAAGACATGACTTCCAGTAATCTAGAGGGCAAAAAAATGTCATATGCTCAGAGCTGATTAAAGTAAGCAATCCGCTCAAATAATAAAAGGCCAGAAAAAATGGAAGAAGCTTTAAACAGATATTCATATGAGCTGATAAAACTGCAAAAAAAAAAAAAAAAGGTCTGCGTGAAGAAAAGGCTTGCTTGAATGTGAGACTGCTCTAGAAGAGATGTTTCAAAAAATTGTATAATTGGAGGCCAGAGCATGTAGCAGCAAAACCCTGAGATTTTCTACTGTACCAGCACAAATTAGGAACTGGACTGGTATTCCATAGCAGGAGGTGCTAATTGCAAAGGACATATGTGTATGCTCCAAACCTGCCCATGAGAAAGCGGCCAAAACCTTAAATAGTAAAGATGCAATCCTACCAACAGGAAGTTGATTCTGACAATTGTGGCAGAAGAACAAAGAGTAAAAGTTGGCAGAAGAACAAAGAGTAAAAGTTGGCAGAAGAACAAAGAGTAAAAGTTAGCGACAGGTGAGTGTTTGTTGTAAATGATTACTCCCCTTTTGCCTGGTGTACAGCGAGTACAGTTATTCCAGTAAATTGTGGAATGTTGAGAAGCAGGTGTGAGATTCAAGCTGCTGTATTCATTGAAACATTTACCAGTGTTCAAAGGATAATGCTTAAGAGACTGAGTAAATCACAGGAGTTGACTAGAAGAATCAGGGTATGTTGGCAATGAACCAGAGAGGGAGCTGGGAGATGGAGATCAGGAAGAAAACCAGCAACTTAGAAGTTAATGAATACATTTGGGATTACAAAGCATCAGTCACATTTAAGAAATATGGCAGAACAATAAAACCTGTAAATACTGGACTTTTTTGCCTTTTTGTTATGCTTGGGAGTTCTCTAAACGTTTATGCCGTACTTCATGTCATTTAATATTTGGAGGAAGGTAAAGGAAAGAGGGCAATGAATGGATTAAGGACCTTGGCTTGATCCAACAACAAGTTTTAAGTGGAAACCAGTAAATAAGTATTGAATGCAATGAAAAAAAAATTCCTTTAGCAAATAAAGGTTCACAGTGCAACCTGAGAAGATTGTAGCTGAAGGCAATTGTGCATCTGTTTTTTATTTTTCTGTTGAGACCAGCTGATGAGTAGTAAAAACAGAATACTTTTTTCTTTCAGTGGCTAAAAGATAGCATTCAACTTTCCTACATCCTGGAGAGGAAAAAAGATGAAACAAAACATACAGCACTTAATGTAAGTAGAAGCACAGGCCATACCATGCATCTTAGCATGGATAACATTCAGTATAGGTCAAAGCCTGTGAGTGTAGCTGTCAGTCTGGGACAGTTGCTCCTATTGGGCAGGTTAAACTTCATTGTTTGAAGGATGTACATAGTTTTGCATTTTAATATTAGGTTATGGGGTGCTCTTGAGGTGTGTGTAAGTGTTTTCATTAAAACGAAAAAGTCTTGTTGTATTCATTTGAGCCTATGTCACATCTTGCACAACTGTATAAAAGGTCAACCTGCAAGACATTCGTGTATACATGTAACTCAAAAGCTGAAATTAGACATTTAAAGGCTGTTGTACATGACAGGTGGGAATAACATATAATGGCAACCCTTTCCATATTATCTTTGAAAGTAATGGTCTCAGAGGTATATACAAAATAGTGAACTATATTAAAAATGCAAAGTGCAAATAGCTGTACTACAGTAGACACACTTGGAAAGAACTGAGCATGCAAATTTGATAAAGGAAAGGATTTCAGCATGGCTATTAAGCAGAATATCTAGGCTAGAGGAAAACAAGAGTATATTAATTGCTAGAGGAGCTCCAATAGTGATTAGAAGAGGAGAAAAAGGATAATGGTAGGTTTATAAAAGCAATTGGCTATTGGCAAGGGATGATGATTACCGTGGCATGTATTTTATATTCCACCTAAAAGAAAATTGTGGGAGAAATCTGCTTTCAGCCGGGAAAGTTGCTTATAGGTGGGGACAGAAATTTTGTTTGCTTCAGTGTGGATGTGTCTGTCGGGGAGGCTAGAAGTGAAAATATAACAAGGGTAGATTTTTGAAGAAATTTATGAAAATATTTGTTATGGAAGATGTCAATTCAGTAGCAGCAGCTCTGAGCGAATTTACGTGTTATTCCCCAAGGTACAAAAACTGAGTTAGGCTAAACATAAATTATATTTCACAGGAACACATGTATTTTAATTGAAAAGTTTTGAAACTGATTCAATAACTATTTCAGATCACATGCCAATAATAACTAAAGTAAAAATACAGGGGAACGAAATATAAATGAGATGTTGACGCTTCCTCACCTGTTTAAACAGAGAGGAATTTAAGGAATGGGTAGTGGAAATTATTTGGGAGTTAGAAATTTCTTCAGAAAATTATAGCAGTGGATTATAAAGATGGGGTAGAAATAAAAGGAAAAAGATGGTTAAGAGGTAACAATAATTTAGAAGGTCTGACAAAAGTTGAAGTATTGCAGAATAGGGGCAGTCTCATAGAACACGACAAGGCACAGCTGCAGACTGCTAATGAGAAAAATAAGGAACTACCTGGATAAATGTACATGAGTTTAGAAATATTGCTATTAAATTGTTTTTATGATCACTCCAGAGCACAAACACTTTCAGCTCAGTTAACCGAGGAAGTAGAAAGGGTTGTTGCCAAGCTTGGGGAGCTTATAACAAGGAAATAACCTGATAATATTGTACAGGAATTAGAAATATTTTAGAAATGTTATGAAAATCTGTATAAAGCAGAGAAATGTGGACATTGAAAGTACAAATGGATTTTTTTTTTTTTTTTAGGAAATGTTTATGGAAGAGTCAAGTATGCCAAGGTTGGAGATAGATGAGGCTCGTTATTAACAGGGTAGGAGGATATGAGATACAAAATGGTGAAGTATAACCAGTCTACAGGAAAGTATCCAGGAATAGATGGTATTCCCATGGAAGTTTGGAAGTTGGGAGGAAAGAGAAAATCTTACAGGACTTTATCACTTTACAATGTTTTAAAACGAGGAGAAGGACCAACATCCTAGAAGAAAGCTGAGATGGCTGTAATATCTAAAGATCCATCAGATCCAGCTTCATATAGGCCCATTTCAATTCTAAAGTATGATTTATAAAGTGTTTTGTCTAAAATGGCTTAGTGGCAAAGGTGGTGCCAAAATTGATAGATATGGATCAGTGTGATTTTTGTGGAGGGGAGGCAAACATTTGACAATAGAACAATGATGATCCAGAGAGAAATTGTGTAAAAAGAATAGCACTGCTGTTGGTGAGTCTTTATGCAGTGAATGCATTTGAAAGAGTAAGCTGGGAATTTGATTAGGACAATGCAAACATTTGCATTCCCTGAAGCAATAATGTCAACTAGGAGGATATATGAGGGATTGGAGGTGAAAATTTAAAATGGGGGGGGTGGTCTTCCCTGATAAGTTTTGTTTGAAAAGAGGTTTCCTGTTTCTCCTTTAGTTGCGTTATTTTATATACCAGTGGTTCTAAGTTTGAGAGACTCAGAAATTCAAGGATGTGATTGACATGGTAATATAGAGAAAATGGCTTTATTTGCAGATGGTATTGCATTGTACCTCATTAAAACCAGAAAAGGATATTTCAGTATTGTGGTACATTGAGTCCTTTTGGGAAAATGAATAGAAGAAAAAAATGAAGGCAATAGCTGTAAACTAAGTACCCGCACACAAATTGGTTCATTAATACCCATATTTATGGGGACATAAGGTGAAGTACCTTTTAATCCACACTTCTGTTACGGCAGCTAAGGGTATTTGGGAAGAGGCTAAACACAATAATAAAAATGAGAAATTGGACACTTCTGTGAACAGCAAGATGCAAGCAGTGAAAATAATTTTTAATCCCTTTTGGTTAAGTAGGATAAGTTGATTCTTACAGTAGAACAATGTAGTTTAGGATTACCTGATTTGAATGGGGTATTTCAGAGCTACACATTTAAGGCTGTTTTACAGCTTTCTCCTTGTGCTATGTATTTCAAAGTGGAAAAGTGATGACGATACAGGGGCAGAGCTTGGGAAATAAGGATACTCTTGGATTTTGGACGCAGATCCTTAAGGAGAATAACAATAACCATACAGCATGTTATCCATTACCGGCAGTTCAAAAGATTGATGCTAGAAAACTGGATTTAGTGGTCTATGAAAAGAAGACAGAAGTAGCATTGATCATTGAAGTCTCCACGCTGGGTGACTACAGTGTTTTGCGTACAGAGAGAGACTGTGATAAAATATCAATATCTGCAGGCAGAAACGAGAGCAATGAGGAAGAAAGATCCCCGGACAGTTCCAATAGTAGTAGGAGCAATGGGTCTTATAAAAATGAATCTACAATTGTATTTGGACATGTTACCAATAAATGTAACTCCATACGAATTGCAGGAGGAGTTATTACTGGGCACATTGTGGGTGCTGTGAAGAACACTTCTGACTGACATCAAAGATTGAAACATTACTAATTTCATGAACTTTAATCTTTCTTTGACTTAAATGGGGTCCATTTCCATATTTAAAATCCAAAAGACTTGGAGAAATTTAAAAAGCATGTTTTATATTCATGAAGTAGCAGAAGGCGTTCTAAGAACTAAGCCAACATGGAAATGGAGAAAGGAGATTTTGCCAGTGGGGATCACTGCAATTAGGGGTATATAGAATAGGCAAGAGGGGGCTGGTATTTACTAGAGGAAACTGGCAAAGGAACCAGGGTATTGGGTGAAATAGAATGGGAAGAGGCCAAGAATACATATGGAATGCAAGTTTGCTTTTTTTTGGTCAAAGATTGATTCTAGAACAGAAGCTGCTATTTAAAAAAAAAAAAGGAATAATTTAGTAGGGGCATATAAAATTACTGTGTGAGAATTATAAAAATCAATTGGAGGAGGTTAGAAAGGATTGGGGGAAAATGGATAAGCAGTTGATAAAGAATATTGGGAGGATGTATGTATAGCTCCCAAATATGCAGCAGAGTATAGAATATGTAGGAAGTATTTTTATACCTCAAGCGGACTCCAAAGAATTTTTCCTTCAGTAGATTGCAAATATTGGGGAAGAAAGAGGTAATTGGGAGCATGTGTTTTAGGAGTGTAATAAGTTGGCAAACTTTAAAGATTCAAAACACCAACCCTCGCACGTACGGCTGCACGGCCAACCAACCTTGTAGAAAACACCAAAAGCCAGCAAGATGGTATCACCATTTATTCAGAGGCACAAAAGGACAAAACATGTCCAAATTCAAAAACTCATACTAGTTTCGGCACCAGCCTTCATCAGTGAGTGAAAATCCTTCAAAAATACATAGTCAACGTCAGTTTAAATCTGTGAATAAACCAATGACAGTACAAACATTTGCATAAAGCTCTCAAATAAGATTTAAAGCAACATTACACTGCTCAGTACGGAAAATTTATATATATCCCATACAATACAAGTATAAACAATATAGTTCTAATAATGAACTGAGATGTCATGAAACAAATAAGTACATATTATCATATGTAAATATAATATGTCTTGAGTTGCAAAGGGAAAAATATATAAATAAAAATATCATGTACATATGACCAAATGATAAGATGGTTTATAAATGGTCATTAAGACCTGGGGGAAAAAGGGCTCCTAAGTGTGTGATCCAGTATTTTTCCTTGTGGCTCAGGATACCTTGCCATCCTGTCTGGTTTTGCCTATTCCCTGTAATTTTATCAATGATTGTAAACATAAACTGGGCACTGGGATGTTTAACTGTATGTAAGTATAGGGCATTAGATGCCTTATGGTTCCGATGTTCCCCAATTCTGATACGTAATGAACGTGAAGTCTTGCCAACATAGAATGATTTACATTGGCATGTAGCCAAATAGATGACCCAGCTAGTGG
Organism: Protopterus annectens; assembly: GCF_019279795.1. NCBI lineage: Eukaryota > Metazoa > Chordata > Ceratodontiformes > Protopteridae > Protopterus > Protopterus annectens. The sequence goes on along the minus strand of NC_056738.1, from coordinate 548,455,812 downwards.
AACAATTGCCAAAAACCTTGATGTCATACACTTTACTAGTATTGGAGCTCGTAAATTGTTTAAGCTGGTTAACATGAACACAAGAAACGCAATGTCCACACCTGAAAGTTCCCAATAATTCATCCCCCAATATGGTAAGTTGTTTATACTTAGCTGCCCCACTTTCTCTATGTTTGTAATGAGAAAATAGAGTGCCTAAAGTTTTGCCACGTCTGAATGAAAATGAGCATTGCTTATCTAATATTCCCCTCAAAAATCATTTGCTAATAAGATATTCCAATTTTGGTTCACGGCTTGTCTGACCGTCTCATGATTTTTGCCCAATGTAGTGATTAATCTCACTTTAGAATTATTGATGTTATGACTTTTGTCCCTATATTCCAACAGTGTCTTTCTATCTTGGTTGTCTGAATATGTCCTAGCTAATTCTATATCAGAAATGCTATAACCCCGGTCCAAAAATCTAGTGAGTAAATCAGTTTTGGCTGTAGAATAATCATGTGAACATGAATTAATTCTCCGAATTCTGAGATATTGAGATTTGGGGATATTCCGGATGGTGTGGCGTGGATGCATGCTATGTGCATGTAACAGGGTGTTAAACTGGGGATATTTCCGAAAGATTTTGGTGTTAAGTGTGTTGTCAATATTACGATATACCGTAACATCCAAAAAAGTTATAACATCTCTATGGAATGTAATCGAAAATTCAATACCCCAAATGTTGTGATTCAGATGTTCCAAAAATTCCTGTAAATAGTTCGCATCTGCACGCCACACCATCCAACAATCATCTAAATATCTTCTCCATATGTCTATTTCCACAAGATATAAATTATGTAAAGGGTTATAAATCGGGCATTCCTCAAGGTAGGCCATGAAAAGGTCTGCATAGATGGGGGCAAAAGAAGCCCCCATGGCGTTGCCAATAGCAATCACCCTGGAAATAGAACACATTTTTATTTAAAACATGTTCGGTGAGACAAATAAGTAGAGTGTTGAAACCCGGAGAATATAATTCTGACTTGGCAAGCCAATATTCAACAGCCTGAAGCCCTGCCCAATGTGGAATACTAGTGTAGAGGGATTTAACATCCAGAGTGCACATTATCCAATGGGGTTCCAGTTGGCAATCTTCAATGATTTGCAAAAATTGCGTAGTGTCCTGAATTCTTGCTCTCACCAAGGACAACAGAGGTTTTAAGAATTGGGTTAGAAAAGCAGACAGGGGTTCTGTAAGAGAACCATGACCAGAAACTATAGGCCTACCTGGTGGATGTGTCAGGGATTTGTGTATTTTGGGTAAGAGATACAAAATTTGTCTAGCCGGTTCCTTTACCTGTAAATGTTGAACCGTTTTATTTGTGAGTATACCCTCCTCCAATGCAGTTTGTAAAAAGACATCTATCTCTTTTTTGAATGTCATAGTTGGATCAATATCCATTTTCATATAGCATTGTTTGTCAGATAGTTGTCGTAAACCCTCATTTATATAAAAGTCCATATTTAGGATCACCACTGCACCCCCCTTGTCAGCTTGAACAATTGCTATGTTATGATTGTTTCTGAGTTCTGACAAAGCCACTCTTTCGGTGGAACTAATATTGTCCCTACCAGTAGCAACCTCAAAAAGGGGAAAATGTAGATCCTTTAACACCGCTTGTTGAAATATCGCTACATTCTTATTCATTGGTGGCTGAAATGTTGATTTATGGAAGGTAAAATCAGTAGATCTTTGAACACTGGAACTATCCTGTTCTGAAAAAAAACAGTTTAAGGTTGAGTCTACGACAAAAATCAATAACATCTAATGAGGTTTGGTATTCATCACAAAAAAAGCTAGGAACAAAATTTAACCCTTTATTAAGAACTTGTTTTTGTTCTGATGTTAATACATAATCCGATAAATTCAACACATTTTGAAAACCTTGTATATCTACTTGAGTAGTGCCTGAATCAGCCCTGTCATGGAATCTGTAGATATATTTGTTTCTGTTTCCTCCCCCCTCTGGATTTCCTACCATGTCTAAAGGGTAATGAGTGTTGGTTTTCTTTTTAAGTGGAGAATTGACGGTGTTGGCATATTCACCGTCAGTAGTGGATGACTCCTCCCCTGAGGTACTGGTTTGAAAGTGGTCTCTATTCTTTAATATAGATCTAGGCCTTTTTCTGGACCTACCCCTGCCCATAGTAGGGACATTATCTTGAAACCTCACAGATCGTTGCACTTGAAATGGATGTCCCCTTTCATAGTCATTGCTATCTCTGTTAAATTTTTTTATTTTTCTCTCCCTGATAATTTTATCATAGGATGTTAGTTCCTTGGACAACTTGTCTATATGTTCAAAATATTTGGGACTCGATTCATATTTTTTACATGTATTTGATAGATTTTTGACTTCCGAAAGACATATATCTATTGTTCTTTCATAATAAGAAGCTAGAATTTTCACAAAGACCATGGATCCTTCTTTAAGTGCCGCATCCCATTCTTCATTAAGCCTCTCTTCAGATCTGCTTACAAGTGGGTGCAATTTTATCCGTAGTCCCCTAGGTGCAATGTTTTTATGTAAATAGGCTTTGAATAGACGGAGATGCCAAATATTGGCTCTTAATCCTTTCAAACCTTTTTCCAAATCCCGAAAACAGAACTCACAATTGTCTGTGGGATTTGTAACAGGTTGAGTGGGGTTGCTGCTTGGGGCTTGGTTAACACCAAAAATAGCCAAGTCCTCCCTATCAGCACACAACCCCTCCAAGATCTTATCTAAATCCATATTAAATGACAAATGTCCAAGGAACAAACAAAAAATATGATACTACAAAAAAATAATACTACAAAAATGTTGATGCTATAAAAAAATAGCAAGAACCATGAAAGGGATAGACAGGGGTAGGACCAGAATAACCCAGAACAAAGTGTCAACAAAACTGAGATGTTTAACTATCACTCAGATCAATTTCAAATCAATATAACACTCAGAGTATATACCTGAGGAATCAACCACAAATATATAACTTGCTAATATCCAACCATTACCTTATTTGTCAAAAAATGGCACAAATGTAGTATGAAAATTTCTAGATTTGTTAAAAAAACATTACTAGAAACCTAGATCAAATATTGTCTTGTAAGCATTAAAAAAATGCAACATATATATATAGTATTGGCCACTGACAACTCCTATAAACATCTAAACTCTGTCCACCACATGTAGTTCACTTGGTATCAAAAAACAGATTCAAACCCTTGATCATCTGAGACAAAAACATAGCCTACAAACAGTATAATAGATAAGATATCAATAGGGCTCAACCAATGTGCACCAGAAAGTAGTGCTGCATCTATGAAAAAAACTTGCTTGACTTATAATATATATCAAAATAAAATGTGTTATAGTCAAAAGCCAGTTCAAAATGTTAAGCTAACTTTTAGGTACCCATAACATGGTTGTAACCACTAGATAAAACTTATGTTATATCTTGTTGTGTATGAGATACAATAACCCAACACTATATATGCTGTTCAAAACCAAATGTGCATGATATTAAACTCCCATTTATGCACAGGCCAAACCACTGTTATTGTGAACATTCTTATTGATGTACTACAATATTAAAGAAAGAAGGTTTTTGAAAAAATGTTTGCAAAAAAAATTTTCGGACCACAAACACAATTGTGAAATGTTGATCAACCAAAATTTGCTTAATACCAAAACAGTAATGTTGTTCTGGAACCACCAAGTGAATTGTTTTCTAAAATGTTATCAAAACTATAGGTTCCAACTAGATATATCAGCAACCCAAAGTTATAAGGCACCAACACTATACATGGCCAGTTTAACTCAAAATAATGTCGAACCTTCAATCCGTGCCCTAATCATGCCACAATGCGATGTAACAGCCCCATGAACTGAAAACAAATAAAACTTTGTTAGAAAACAATTTCCCTAAATAATAATCATTGATCGTAATAAATAACAACCATCGCTTGATAAAATATCGTTTTGAACATTAATACATGTACATAATTTGTATCAAGTTGTTAAAGAAAGCAAAACATGTACTTGTAGTCCCAAACAGACAGTTAGGTGAAATGTCATATAAGCCGTAGATCCTTATGATGTCTTCTATTGTTGACAAATCCCGATGTTGAAAAAAATGAAGAAACCAGTCTAAATACAGCGTCCCAAAATGGAGTCCAACTCTAACATGATAACAAAAATATTAGACCAAAACTCGTGAGCATGAAAACACAAAGTTTTATAGAGTCCGGCCCAAAAATGGAAACCATATACTGCAATTCCGTTTCCACTTATCCAGGTTTTAATATATTTAACAGGTAGATGGCCAACAGTCAAAAATATGCAAACAGAATCCAGTTAGAAATGGCGAAGCCTTGAATCGAGGCCCAATGCTCCCTTACACAGCTCCGTATATAACTGAACACAACACCCTGAGTTTAAGACAGAAATTGGGTTCATCGACTCATCTCCATTCGTGAACCAAATATGAATAACCCCCAAAACTGAACAGTACCTTAGAGCTGTTTAATCAAAACGTCGACTGTACTCCATCCCGCATACAAGAGCCTGTAACTCCAAACTGTCCCAATCGGTTTATGCACAAAAATAAGAAATAAACAATGGTTTCAAAAGAAACCTGAACTCTTCATTCCGAATTGACGTTGAACCTAAAAGAGTGTTGAAGCCTCAAGGCAGGAGTCCTCTCCTACCGACGGTGAAACCATACGCCAACAGCAAGGAAAACCAACTGAATCAAAACACCAACCCTACCAACCTTGTAGAAAACACCAAAAGCCAGCAAGATGGTATCACCATTTATTCAGAGGCACAAAAGGACAAAACATGTCCAAATTCAAAAACTCATACTAGTTTTGGCACCAGCCATCATCAGTGAGTGAAAATCCTTCAAAAATACATAGTCAATGTCAAAGATTCCCTGCAGACTACTTAGTCAAAAATATTGGGTGAGTAAGTTGGTGTAACTAAGGAAATTTAGTTTTTGAGCTGTGATGCAGAGTCAGAATTGCCTAGTCATAGTAAGGTATTGCTGAATATAATTCTGGCAGCTACCAAAAAGCAATTACTAGAAAATGGAAATCGAAGTGTAAGCCAGCTGTATTAGTAGTGAATATAGTAACAGAGATGAAAGAACTGGAAGTGGGATCTTTGGAAAAGGGTTATGAGTTAATTACATAGAAAAAAATGGAAATTATGGGAACAATACATGCAGAATAATGTTTTGGAAGGAGATTGTGAGCTGTATAATGCAACTGGAAATATGAAATATTCATATGAGCAGTTTTCATTTTATATAATGTATGATGGTCTTTCATAAGAAATAATTCAATAAGGGTGTTTTTTGTTTATATAAAAAAAAAAGTGTAGTGCACTTGACTCTGGTTCTAGAAGATCAAAAGTTTTTTGTGAGTTCTGTTCCCACCCCCAGCTGATTGGATTCCATTTCCATTACTGGCCCTGCAATGCAGCTTGAAGTGTTGCACTCTTGAATGTGGCTGTCATTGGATGAGATGCTAAACAAAGGTCCCATTTACCTGAGTTGGTGGTAATTTAGCTGGATGTAAAACATTGAACAGTACTTATCGAAAAGAGTGAGGAAAGTTCTCTTTGGCCAAATTCCTCTCACTTAGAATGCTATCTTTGGTGTAGCCTAGAGAAAAAAAGGGAAAAAAAGGCCACTGGTGTGTTGGAGCTAAGCCAGTCAAAAGTGAGTCAATAAATTAGCTGGTATGACTGGATGTTGCTGCACAGTATCCTCCTCCTCTGATTTATTTGATGGATGGATATATGATAAGGTCATAGGGAGTTACTACACAGGAGGAGGACAAACTGTGATGTGGGAATTGTGGTTAGCGAGATGCTTCATGGACAGTGAGGGATGTTGTTTGGAATCTGTGATGCACTGGAGTCTGGAGTCTAATTGCCATGAGCCTATGGATGGAGCACTGTTCATAATATCTGCCTGTGCCCCACAGCAGGGCTGTGGTAATGATGAAGTGCGCATTCCAGCAGCAGTTGCAGGGCAGCATGAATTTATGTTTAATGAATGACCTGAATGCACATATCTTGGCAGACAGAACAGGATATGAGGACTGCCTTAGTCCACATGGTTGGGGTAACAGGAGTCAAGGAGAGGCCATTCTAGACTTCTGTCTGGCAAATGGCTTGTTGGCCAACACATGGTTCAGCAAGACAGAGATTGTCAAAAGATCATAAACATACAAGACTGGCAAAGGTGCAACTCTAATGGACTTCTCCCACTAAGAAAAGGGCACTGGGATAGAATTGGCGATTGCAGAGTCATCCCCAGAGTAACAGTCCACCCAGAATATAAACCACTAGTTACCACAGTCAGCTGCAAGCAGTGTTCAGTAGTCTCCGAGGTCAAGAGACTTTGCTGAAGGCCTGTAAACTGATTGGTGAAAGAATGCAAGATTTCAAGGAAGTTCTGGGCTCTGGCAGCTCAGGAAGAGGAGGAAGTAGGTAGAGTTGAAGAATGGCAGTGCCTCAAAACAGCATGTGTAAGGAGTACTGAACAGATACACGTCCAGGTATGGAAATGATGTACATAAGGAAAGCTGGTGGTGGAATGCAGCAGTTCTGGAAGTCGTTAAAAGAACAAAGGAGTGCAGGAAAAGTGGGCGATTAGAAAGAAAAGTCTGACCAGGCTAGGAAGGAATACTGGGTTGGCTAACAAAGAGGCTAAAAGAGGAGTTGCAGTAACTAAGAACAAGGCATCAGAGGCAGTCTACCAGCTTCTGGAAAGTGACTGTATAGATGGCATAAAGCAACTATCAGGTTGCAAGGCAAAGATGGAAAGATAAAGAATATAGTCCTATACTCTTTGTAAGGGATGTCTGTAGCAACCTGCTCACCAGCCCGCAGGAAATCAAAGGCAGATGGAAAGAGTGCTTTCAGCAGTTTCTGAATGAAGAATAAAAAATAGCCAAAACACCCAGCTTCCTTAATATTAAAGGTGTTAAGAATACCACCATAGAAACTACCATGCATGTCAAATACCTAGGTCTTTGACTAGACCAATATCTTAGCTTTCAACTACACATTCAAAATGCATGCAAAAAGATCAGCGCACTACTGTTGTGGGCAAACAAGCTGTTGCCTGTTCTGTGCAAGCCAGCCTATGCTGCCATAAGTAAATGAATGCTTTTGTCTGAGCTAGAATATGGATTGCCCGTTATAGCTGCAGCCTTAAAGAAAAATGCCAGCCTTCCAAAGTATCTCCAGTAAAATTTGTTGGTTCATTAGAAAATCCCCCAATAATAGTCACTGCCTAACTCTCTCCAAAGCTAAATGGTTCCCAGTGCATTTGAGAGTCTACTTCCTACTGGGATCAATAATTCACAAAGCCCTTTTTCCTGAGACATCGTCCCCTGTCACTCAAACCTTTCACCAAAACCTGCATGTATAATCTCGGGGGGGGGGGGTCTCTCAATCTCAGTGCACCCTACTAATTCTCCAAAAGTAAACTTTATTGCACTAACTTTGCATTCTCCTTCATAGCACCTAAACTGAGACTCCAATCTTCTCTCGATCCGAGGTGTCCAAAAGTACTTGACTTTAGCAGCTCAAGGAGCTCCTCTTTATTCAAGCAAATTGCAGCTGCACGCACTCAGGTCAAATTACATGAACCTGCAGTGCTGTCACATCCCTTTATCCCTACTGCATCCTCCTTCCTTTATCTCATCTTGTTGTTCCCTTACTGCCTCTCATTCATCCTACTTTCCTTTAATCTTTGCATCTCTGTTAACACTTCTTTATTCTCATGCCTCTCACATTTTCTGTCTTCTCCCTGTGGTATCCTTTCTTGCATTTTCTATTTTCACTTGCCTCTACCAATGTCTTCTTATCTTTCTATGTAATGAGGTGTTACTGTCCCTGTAGAATAAACCAGCTTGGTCATTACGGCTACATCTTGTCTATAAAGCTCTGCTAAGCATAATTCTATTTTTCCATCCATGTTTTGACATTAACTGCTTCTAGAACTAAATGTTGTAGCATATTATTGCACCTGTGTCTGTGTGTCTCTGTCTGTGGTATATAATATAAGCATATCCTTGTATCTGTAAATGTTTTGTTCATTTCTTATAGGTTCATAGGTTCATAGATTAGTACTAGGCTAACTGCCCTTGTGAGCCATTTTAAGCCTAGCCAATTACCCCTTGTGAGACTCAAACCCTGCACCTTGTGTTTGTAAGGCAAACACCTTAACTATTAGGCCACCCTCCCAACCCTAACACTGTGTTTATCATGCATCTCTTGGCATTGAGTTTTAATCCATGACTTTGGCACCAGTCATTTGTCTGTGTTGTACCTTCTTGTAAGATGGTTGTCATTGGGAAATGTATGACAGCTCTGAATTTGCAGTCATCTGTGAACTTGGCCAGTCAAAGGTCGTGAAATTAGCCTTTACCTCCAAGTAGTAGATGCCAAATAGAAGCATTCCCAGCAGGAAAACTTAAGGTACCAACTGGAGATCAGTCTCTTAGTGGAGGTGGTCTCACGAGAGTTGAATTCTTGGGTCCTGTCTGTGAGCTAGCTGGCAATCCAGTGAGTTATGTAGGGGTTTATGCACAGTTATGTGTCTTTGTCAACTGCACCTGAGTGGGATGCTGTATCTAACACCTTAGCCAGGTCCAGGTAGGTGTATGCACTTTTTCCCCCTCATCCATTAGCTTAGTGATGATCACAAAGCAGTCCACTAGCTTTAGTATGCATGTTCTTCCTTTGGCAAAGCCAAACTTGATTGGCTCCAGTGTCTAAATGTTATCTATGTCTTTGTTGGTCATTTCCATTATCATGTGTTCCATGAGTTTGCATTTTAGACTAATGGGTCTGTAGTTTCCAGGGTTCATAGGTTCATACTAGGCTATCTGCCCTAGGGCATTTATAAGCCTAGTCAGAGTGTGTTTGGCTTTCGCCACCTATTTTAAATTAATTTTGCTATGCCCTTTTTCAAGGTTAGCATACTGTGCCTCTGTCTAACAGTGACACAGAAGTGATACCCGGGTAAATCTACGATCTCCCATCCACTCATCAAGATTCCTCTTGAAGAGAGTCAGTGAGGGACTCTGCCTAACCTGGACTGGGATTTTATTCCAGAGTGAAGGGAGCCTCTGGGTTATGAATCTGTCCCTCCAGCATGTCCTATTTATTTCAGTGCTGAGGTTCAAGTCTGTTGAGTGTGTAGCTCGATGGGATTTGGATTTTCTGAGATGCAGCATGTCCATTTAATTCCGGGTTGGACATGGCTTTATACGTCAGGCACAGATCGCCTCTGAGCAGACGGTATGCCACTGAGTAGAGCTGGAGTTTCTTTAACCAGGCAGCATATGGCATCTGTTTGAGCCCTTTGATCCTCTTGGTGAGGTACTTTTGGGGTCTTTCCAGTTGTTGCAGTTGTCTGGTAAGGTACATCCCAAAAGGGGCATTGTACTCAATTATGGGCCTGATGAGGGATGAGTAAAGAGGCACGATAACCTCCCCTGATCTAGATGTGAATCCCTTCATGATTAGGTGGACTATATAAAATGGTTTTCTAACCACTTTGGCCACGTGGTTGTCAAATGAGAGATTGCTATCAACTTGGGTCCCCAGGTCCCTAATTACTTCTTCTGTACTTAATGGATTACCACCTATGTGGTAATTTGTGGGCACTTCGTTTTTGCCAAAGGGGATGACTATACACTTTTTGGCGTTTAGCTTGAGGCCATGGCTCTGGCACCAGTTGTCTGTTTCAATGAGGGCCCTTTTGGAGGATGCTTGTGTCGGCTGTAGAGTCTATTTTATGGCGCCCAGTTTGCAGTCATCTGCGAACTTGGTCAGCCACAGTCCTTTCATGTTGGCCTGTATCTCCGAGAAATATATACCGAATAAGAGAGGTCCCAGGACTGAGCCTTGTGGGATGCCACTTGTAACTGGTTTGGAGTCTGACATTTCTCCAGCAATTCTAACCATGTGGGTTCTGTCCTTGAGTCAGTTTGCAACCCATCTAGTGATATAGGGGTTTATATTTAAGCTGGTGAGCTTATCTATAATGCCCGAGTGGGGTATTGTAAGGAAGGCTTTTGCGAGGTCCAGGTAGGTTGTGTGGACCACCTTCCCCTCATCAATGGCCTTGGTGACTGTTTCAAAGAAATCAGCCAGGTTTAAGAGGCAGGATCTGCCCTTAACAAAGCCGAACTGGGTAAGATCCAGTGTCTGTAGGTCCCCAATATCTTTATTTATGGGGTCCATGATGATCCTTTCCATAGCTTTGCAGACCAAGCTAGTCAGGCTTATGGGGCGATAGTTTCCAGGATCCGTTGAGGCACCACCTTTGTGGAGAGGGACCACTGTTGTTGTACTCCACTCTTTGGGTACATATCCTGTAGTAAGGCTGAGATTGAACAGTAGTTTTATGTTTGGGTTTAGCTCTTCTTGAAGTTCATGTAGGACGCAGCCCGGGACACAGTCTGGTCCCATTGATGCTGTGTTTTTTGCATTGGAGAGGGCAGCTCTTACCTGTGCATCTGAGATGTCAGGAGGGCAGCACTCTGCTGGAATAGATATTTGCCCTTTTGGTGGGGAGGGGGGAGAAGTTTGCGCTGAACCTGTCAGTTAGGATGTTGGCAATGTCTGTGGGTTCGGTGTATTTTTTGTCATTTTGGTCTAATTCTGAGCATATCTGGGAATTCCCTCCCAGGTTCCTAACATAACTAAAGAAAGCCTTGTGATTATCCTCAGTGTCCTGTGCAATTTTTCTCTTGAAGCTGGCCTTAGACGATTTTATGAGTGCCCGTAGTTTTTTGCTAATACTGATCAGAGATGCCTTCCCTTTTGGGATTTTGCTGTATCATGTAGCAGCTTCCTCCTTCTATTGTATAGTTTGTTTATGGCTGGGGTCCACCAGACAGGACGTCTGCCTTTGGAGGATTGGGTCTTGGTTTTATTTGGGATTGCATGATCCATGCATTCCTGAAGGTGTTCATAGAATGCGTTTATAAAGGATTCTGCAGTCTGGGCCGTATTTTCCACAGGCCCGGGCGCTTTGAAGGATTCCACCTCGGTTTTGAGGAGTGTGAAATTTGCTTTAGAGAAGTTTTTCACTGTGGTTTTCAGGGCAGGGGGTAGAGTCGGGATGTGAATATCCAGTGAGATTAGTTTATAGTCTGATCTTACCAGTGAGGGATACACTTCTGGTCTGGAGCATAGAGTCCCCATGTTGGTGATGATCAGGTCCAGTATGTTTTCCCCTCTTGTGGGAGTGGTAACAAGTTGTTACATAGCATTTGAGTTTATAAATTCTAGGAACCTTTGGGTTAGTGTGTTGGAGCTAGAGTAATGCTCCCAGACTATGTTTGGGTAGTTGAAGTCGCCCAATATAATGGTGTTTGGAGAGACCTTCATATTTTCCAGTGTTCTCAGGAAGGCCGAGTGGGGTTCCTGGATTTGGGAGGGTGGTCTGTAGCAGGCTATAAACTGGAAGGCAGTTTTACCCACTGTTAGTTGCACATGGATAGTCTCTGATGCTTCGTGCTGTGCCACCAACCTGGAGGTGTGGGTGTCTTTGATGAATATTGATACTCCCCCCTCCTTTTGTGGTTCGGTCCAAGTTTTGGGGCCGAAAAGCATGGTATGAGGTATAACCTGGTAGTGCTGGGGTGCTCTCGGGAGCCTTGAACCAGGTTTCTGTTACTGCACAGATATCTATGTTCTCCATGCTAAGGAGAGTTTTGAGTGCGTGCATCTTTTGGTTTAGACTTCTGGTGTTGAGTAGCATTACTCTTAGTTTCTTATCCCTTGTGTTACCTATGGAGTTGGTTTTGTCTTTTGAGCCTTGCCTAAAAAAGGCACTATGGGGGTAACGAGAGCCTTTGCCAATATCCAAAAGCCCAGGGGTGACAGGTGCAAGCCGTCCCTAGTGAAGAATTGTGGCTTGTCGAGCATGTCATCCCAGGCTGACGGGCATTGGATCCCCTTTGAATGACACCAATACTTAAGCCAATTGTTGAAATTGATCATCTTGTCTTCATATTGTGGCATCATTCTTGGTGAGGGTAAGATGCTACTCAACGTCAGGGTCATACCGACCTGGGCTTAAATACTCAGAGAGCTCCTCTGTCTCATTTCATGTAGTCCAGGGAGGTACGTCTCAGGTCATTCACAGCAGCATGGACAATGACTTGAGTCATATTTGTACTTGCCTTGGAGTGATCTGAGTGCTTGTGTTATGTGGCAGATCCTAGCGCCCGACAGGCAGCTCACCGTGACCTTCTTGTTCAGCCTGGTGAGCGGGACATCCGTGTGCCTGACTATAGTCACCTATTACAAGTGTTTCAGGTGTGTTGTTTAGCCTTAAGGGCTGTGAATGTTCGGCACACTGGCTTTGTGAGCTATGTGTTGCACGTGTTTTGTTTTGGGGTAGCTGTTGCTTGGGTGTCTGCTTTGGAGGTCTCTGCTGCTTAGGCAGATTTTTATTTAGAGCTTCCGAGTATGTTTTTGTGTGTTTGTGTTTGGTTTGCTGTCGTGGTAGGTCTTTAGACTGGAATTGTAGTGAGTGTTTGTGATCCTATTCACCTGAGCTGTGACTGCAAATGGTCTGAGATCAATGTACTTCCCTGATAAACAAATACATTTTATTTATATGTGAGAAAACCCAACATAAGCTGTACTCCCCTAGACAAAGCCTATGACGAAAGAGAACGAGCCCATCCTAGAAGTAAGAATAGCACTAAGAAAAAAAACTGGGAAAAAAGCAGCAGCAAATGAGGATTGATGTAAGATGTGACCAAAATGTTTGGTGAGGTATGGCTGTTTGAAGGTACTCCATAGCAATATGGCAAGAAAGGCATATTCCAGATGAGTCGAGAATAAGCATACTACAGTGTACAAGAACAAAGGGGACATCACAGATGTGGGTAGTACGGAGGCATGAAACTTCTGACACACTACATGAGAGTTTTTCAGAGAGGGTGATTTTAATAGATAAATATGCACAGGAATAGAAAGTAAGATGGGAGACGAGCAGTTCAAATTTCAAATTCGGGATGCACCTGACCACAGCTTACAGCTGAGACAGTTGGTTGGTTGGAAGAGAAGAGAGAGGAGAAGAGCCCAAGAAAGAGCCCTTAGACGACACTATGACCTATGAAGAAAGCTGATTCAGGCAGCCCTTTGGTGGTTTGAAGCCCCACAAACCTTGGCAGAATTAATGCAGGCCATGTACGAGGACCTAATGATTGTGTTTGGTCTCGCAGAGGGGTTCCCACTGGGAATGGGTGTTCATCTGGGTTCAGATCTGAGCTCACTGCTAGCCATACTGGTGGTGGACTACATCAGCTAACAAGTTGGAGAGGACAAAACAAAAATTGGGGAATGCAGCCTATTTGGCATGTTACAGGCGGAGTCTGAGCAAAGAACTTCAGCAAAAGATAGGGATTGGACTGCAAAACTGAAGGCAGATGGGATGAAACCCGAGTACAGATAAGAGAGTTGTAATGGCAGTATATGGGGGAAATCAGAAGAAGCTGAAAACTGAGATACAGGGGAAAATATTGCAACAGGTTAATGGCTTCATATATCTGGGAGAGTTGGTTGATGAGAACTCTAAATGAGAAAGTCAGAGCTAGATTGACGGGCTGCAGCCAACTGACATTCGGGGGTAGTGGATGACATAATAATGCAAATGAAGCTAAAAAGTAAGGTGTACAAAACCGTGATGTGACCAGTACTGCTGTATGGTACAGAAACCTGGTCACTGACAGCAGTTGAGGAAGCTAGAGGTGATTTGAGATGAAGTACTGGAGACTGGTGGTAGGTTGCACACTGTAGAACAGAGAAATGAGGACATCCAAGCAGAGGCTAAAGTTGCTCTAATTGTAGAGAAGATCAAAGACAACAGATTATGGTGGTTTGGGCACATGTTCAGAAAAGCAGAAGTCTAGTGAAGATGATTTGGGGCAGAATGGAAGAAGACGAGGAAACAAGATCATCCAGAAAAGAAATGGATAGAATGTGTGAGAAGGCATACTACAATTGGGCCTGACTGTCTGAGAAGGTAGGTGAATGACATTGACATTGAATCAAGAGAGATGATGGCATTTGACGTGACACCCAGACTGCATATAGAAAAGGGGTGGAGAAGGATGATTCTAGTTTTGGCCCTTCGACAATAAAGTGGTTTAAAAGTTACCTTTCCAAAAGATCCATGTTTAACTTCTAATACATAATCATCCCTTCAAGATATCACTGCAGCTGTCCCACGAGAATGTGAGTACTAGTTTCAGCTCTGTTCAGCCTGTTCGCTTGTAATCATCCTCTTGCTCTCCAGTCATTAACATCTAAAAAATAGGTTAGTTAATATTCTTTGAATCTATTTATCAACACAGAACGGTTTTAAGTGACCTTGTAAATAACTCTTGTTTATTCTCCAGCCAGAGAATTATTAGGTCACAGCAAGTATCAAGATTTTTATATCCTTCTCTGCATACATCCCAATCTTAAAAACCTAGCAGTAACTACTGCCAGTCTTACATGTAACAAAGTATTGAACAGAGCAGTCTCCTTCAGATGCTTTGATCTGTGTCCGTAACATAAAAGCAGAAATTAACTACTCATATCAGTCCCCCAAATTTTTCTTCCTCACCTGTGAAGACAGAGCTGTGTTAGATAAACACAGTCTGCAGGTACTGTTAGAATGTAGTTGGACTGTGGACATGCCTTCTTTGCTGAGTGTTAGAAGTTTTAATAATGATTTACATTATCTAACTGTGTGTGTGTGTGTGTGTGTGTGTGTGTGTGTGTGTGTGTGTGTGTGTGTGTGTTTTTACATTATCTAACAGAATTGACCATTTCATTCTGGTCTTGCCCCATCAGTGCAGAAGTTCACACCATTGTTCTTTGGTGTACAAACTTGGCTTCCAGAGCTTTCTGTGGCCTGCGTGCCCCTTCAGCTTGCCTGTCATTAGAACTGTTGGCTTTTTTTTTGTTCTGATCATCTAAGTTATTAAAACGTTTTCAAGATTCACTTCCTAATTACATTGAAGTATAAAGTAATGCCTTCCACATCCTGTTACTTTTGATCTTTTTGTCTTGTAGACACCTGTGAAGAATTATATTGATATACATACTTCTGTTAGCTGTAGTAGGTAGCAATTGTTTTGCTGTTTGGCACCATTATTGATACTAGCAGTGTTTATACTAATTGTATGTATTTCAGTGGTGTTTGCTTCAATGCATTTACTATGAGTTAATTACATTTGTCTGCTTATGGGTTAATTGTATTGCCTACAATGTTAAGCAGCTTCTTAGTCATTTTTGAGGGATGCATCCTAACTGTGACCAACAAGTGTTTGACTAGCATTCTGGGTACTGGCATCACTGGCTGAAGAGGAAGAAGAATGATTGGGGGGTATGCATCTGCACCTTTCCGGTAGAGGGAAGGATGTGTTTTTCTCCAGAATGCGTATCTTGCAGGGATGGTCTGTGGAGACTAGGTAGCAGAGGGAGACACCTAATACAACCTTCCATTAGCAGAAAAGGCCCCTTGTCCCATTCAGTGGAAATGAGGCTAATTGGATAGGTAGCCTCCAGCTCTCCCCAGGTCTGTACTGCCCTTCTTGAAGCTGGAGGAAACTTTGAATATGCTTTAGCTAGCCCTGTAATGGTCTGTAGACTAATTACCTAGTGCTCACTAATGAACCTATATAAGAAAGGTAAGGCTGTCGTGGGTTACATAATCCAAAAATGAACAAATAAAATAATGACTTTCCTGTCTGATTCGTTGCAGTTTTGGATTCCAGTAGTGAGTTTTACCCAGTAATAATTTCTGCTGTGTTACATTGGCTTTTGCTGTACTGTAGTAGTGTGTGTTTGTGTTGTGCTTTCTAGCTTAGTTTTTGTCAGCTGCAAAAATAGATGTTTTGTTGAGACTTTTTGCTTGTGAAGCACGTCTGATTCTCTGTTTGCACAGATTTAACTGTATTGCTGTAATCTTCAGTTAAAATGTATTGGTCATCTTAAGTTAAAATTGATCCCTCTTAAATTGTCTCATTATGATTAAATAAAATTGTACTCCATTTCAGTCAATGGAAATGCAATCTGTTGAATTTCTTTTGAAAGCTATGAGGAGGGTGTCATGCCTCAGCACTGGCCCAGTAATCAAGGAGCATCAATCCTCACCACTGGCAACAGTGGGGGGAATTGCACAGTGGGAGGATGACAGGTACACACACACAGTAAAGTGCAATTTTCCTTAAGAGCACACAGAGACCACAGTCAGTCGGTGGGTGGTTTCTCCCTCTTTCTCCAGGTCCCCAATAAAACTCCCCACTGGCACAGCTATAGAGTTGAGATCTCAGCTGAGAGATCTAGCAAAGATCCTGCAGCACCCTGTCTGTCCAAGTTCTTTGTGTCCCTGCCCAAGTAGCTGATGCACACACTCTTTGAGATTTGATTTACACACACACACACACACACACACACACACCTGGGAAAGGCTGGCACAGGTTTACTAGCTGTGCCTCCTTCTGCCCAGACTATAAGGTAGTTTTCACTGCCACCAGCCACTACATATCAGCTGTTTAAGGCCCTTGGCAGAGGATGTCTAGTCTTACTGTGTAATGTTACTATTATTCCAAATGGTAGTTTGACCAACAGACAAGGCTATTAGGAGTGGCCCACACTGTCGCCAAATAAATATGCAAGTACTCTGAGCTTAAATATCTCTAGACAGACCAGCCACAATTGAAAGGTTTAAATATATTTAATAATAAATAGACAAGAAAATACTCGGTAAACAATCACAGTAACTTCAGAGTTCAAAATCACAGGAAATATTTAAAACAACATTGAAGGACAGTCTCAAATAAATAAAGAAAACATCTAAGCTATAATTCACTATATCTAAAAGAAATTACTGTACCCTGGTTAACTGAAACACTTGCAAGACAATGCAGAAGGCTCCCTAGTTTTAGACATCCTGTCTCCTTGCTGCATTGAAACTAACTTTTATGGTGCAGTTATAAAACAATCTAATTTCAACCGTTATTTTTGAAGTTTGAACTAAAAAACACACTGTTGCACTACCAAATATAATGAGGAAAGACAATTATATCGTAGAAAAAAATATTTGATAACCACCACGGCTGAACCACATAATATATTAAAATAAAAACTTTATTGTGATAAAATTCATAGAGCACAGTTTTCTGTAGAGAAGCGTTTTCAGCTTAGCCTTCATCAGATCATAATTGTGATTCGTGCTCTCTAAAACATAAAACCAAGATCAACCAATTGCTGTCTTCTTTTAGCACACACCTTCCTTCATAGGCCTATCATGACATTGTCCAATCAAAGGTTCAGCATTGGGCGAGCCTCCATGACTTAGACCAATCATCCTCTAGCCAATCTCTATTTCGATTCTTTACTGAATGGCCAGTGGCACTATCATCAGTCCAAAGTATAGACCTGTGTTCTTTTAACCAATTACGTACCCGTTTCCTGATTCCGTTCTCCTATCAGGTACTGAAGAGACTTCTACCAATCACCTTTTAACCTTGCAATACAACTTATTGCCATCCATACAGGATACAGAGCCCTTTTCCTGAGCCAATCACTTATTCTCTTCCGCATTGTCCTTTGCTTTAGAGCCAATCCTTAATATTCTGTCTTTTAACACTGGTTTAAGCGGAGTTGCGCTATTTTGACCAGGAGAGTGGTTTGCTCTCAAGTTAGTTATCCAGCTGATCTCTCAAACTTCAGTTTTATTGTACACATCCCCTTCCCTTACATTCTGGGGAATTACTTCCATAACCTTAAACCTAAAAATAATGTGACGGATAACATGCACCGCAAGTGCATTGTTTGGATCTAGTTTCCTAATATCCCTTAGGTGACGTAGGATATGATCTTTTAGACATTGATCCGTCTTGCCTACATAGAAGGCAGTACAATGGGAGCAGCAGGCTAAGTAGATCAAATGCTGTGTATTGCAATTCGCATAAACATCAAACTCAGAGATGATCAGTATTTGGATGTTTAAAAGTACTATCACTGTCTATAGAGGTACACGCTTTACAGTTATGACATCTAAATGTGGCTTTCCTTTTGGTGGTTAATTGTTTATCAAACCCATCCTTGTTGCAGCATAAAGTGTGGTGATTCTCCTACAATATTATTTATTTTGTCATCTGCTGTCAATATTGGCCAGAGTTTTTTTGATAATGTCACTCATTCGTCTGTTGTCCATGCTGTATGTTAAACTACAATTGGTATGATTTCTCTGTGTTCTTACTCTCTTGGTCATGCTGTGTGAATTGGTTCCTGTTTGAGAGAAATACAGACGCCTCTTCCAGCTCGAATGCCATTTAGGATAGTGGTCACAGGGAGATTCTTTTCATTATAGCCTCTAGATTGTAAATTAGACTTTAAGCCAGTATATTCTACATCAAAATCAGTGTCATCCATACAGTCGGTAAATTCTTACTGCTTGGTTTTCAAATATATTATTGAAGACGCAACAGGGATGCATACTTGAACGATGTAAATAATGATATCTCCATGTAGGTTTCCTGAATATTTATGTACTCGAGCCTGTTTCTGGATGCATAGAAACCCTTACATCTAGAAAAATCAATGGTCTCCCTAGAATAACTGATTTTAAACTCTAAGAATTCCATACTGGAGTTTAGATAGTAAGCAAACTCCTTCAGTTGCATTTCATTTTCCTTCCATAGGATGAAAATATCCACGAAAAGTACATAATAAAATACATGCTTGTTCCATGGATTAAGACTGCTTAGTACTTTTTCCTTTTCCCAGTGTGCTAACACTAAGTTCGAGTAGCTATTGGCACAGGGGGTGCCCATGGCAACCCCCATACCTGTAGGAAGAACTCTGTACCATAAACAAAAACATTGCTTTCCAATACCACTTGTAACAATGATCATAGCAGATCCTTACTTCATAGGTGACTTACAGCTACTGCTTGGGTAAAGCAGTATTGCATGTTTGGCTTCTCGGGTGCCCCCTCTCTTAATTCCTTTTTGCCCATGGGATAATGTGCTAGAACTGCTTGATTCATTATAGCTGTAATAATTTGGAGTTTCTAGATGCCTTTTTTTAATTTTCACGGTACTTTTTATCCTGTTTGATTCCCAGTTTCTTTTTTCGGGTAGCTTCCATCTCTTCGACAGCATGGTGGCAGAGTGGCTAAGATCTGTGCCTTATAGGTCCAGGGTTCAGTCTTTTAAAAAAAAAAAAAAAAGCTTCAGTTTCTGTACTTTAAAGTGAACATCACAACATATGACCTCTCTGTAAGTCATTCCATTATATGTAACTTCA
The DNA here is from genome assembly GCF_019279795.1 of Protopterus annectens. Classification (NCBI taxonomy): domain Eukaryota; kingdom Metazoa; phylum Chordata; order Ceratodontiformes; family Protopteridae; genus Protopterus; species Protopterus annectens. The sequence continues at coordinate 548,436,427 of NC_056738.1, read as the reverse complement.
TATTTTTAGGTTTATTCCTAACGACTAATTGTCTGCTATCCAAGTTATTCTCATTGTCGTGTTTCTCGTTTCCACCTCCCTTTTTTCCTTCAAAAACGTATCATTTTCTAACCAAGAGATTGAGCTATTATGAAAAAAGAATGTGTGGAAATTACAGCCCAGCTGGGCAACAGTAATCCAATATTGTAAGATATGAGGTTTAAACAGTTGGAAAAGTAATGCCCTCTAAGCATAATCCTCATTTGCGTACCCAGGGGGACCTTGTGAATCAAGCACAAGTAATGTAGGTTTTCTTCCAGATTTACAAGGGGTTGGGGTTGACATAATGGTTGAACTGTGTTACCCAACAGACACAAAGTACATGGTTTGAGTCTCACCTTTGAGGGAAACTTTGAGGGAAATTGGCCAGGCTTAAAATAGCCCACAAAGGCACCTAACCTGGTACTTACTTGCCTATGAACTTGTGTACATCTCCCCTGTTGCTTCATAAGAAATTACTTATTGGTCAGAGTCCTGTTTAATATTGAGTGTAGCTGGGGCCTAATGGACCTGATAAATGTATATTTGTAAGAGTATCCCTATTTCTTGAAAGTTTGCATTTGAATGTATTGGACAATATCTTATTCATTCTCCCATAAACAAGGGAGAATCGGTGCATGTGAGTGTGCATGATTTTCTTGAATGATTCTCAGTTAATGGTACCTCTTCCAAAAATGAACCTCTTAGTGATTCTTCTTGAATTGAACCTGCAGGAAAAACACAACCATCCTAGGTAAATCACTGAGCATTGATGTCTGTCATAAATGCCAGTCATTTTGATTTTCATAGTTTTTCTAAAAAGAAAATAATTTGGACCTCTGTCCTTTTATTTTTGGCTTTGTCCAGAATTATTGAGCAGAGAAGCTGAGAGAGATTTTTATCCCATTTTTATAACATTTGTGGATTTCCGGCAAAATGTTTTGGATTGCCTGTCACTAAATAAAGACGGGCATGTGATTTTCAGACTTTGTATCGTACAGAAAATGCTTGTTTGGATTGGACACTCTAAATTGGCCCTAGGCATGAGTGCGTGCATGTGTGTGCCTTCCGTGGAAGGTTGGGTGCTGGGCTGGCAACTCGACACACTAGAACTCTACTGCCAATCATGAGCAGACAGGTGATCCACTGTGGTTACCCCTAACCAGGAGAGGCTGAAAGACTTAAATGCTTGTTTAATACAAAGCCTTTTATTCTGGTAACTTTTTAAGTAACATTCAAAGTCTATCCCTGATTTTTGGGTTTTTGTTTTTGATTCTGATTCTTGAGCAGGAATGAGAGGGCATATGGGAGTTTCAGTGGTTACACTGTATCATTTTGACAGCAGACTGCTGAGATTCATTTCCTGCCCATTATTTATGAATTTGTTCATATAATTTGTTCTAAAGCAGATATCGGAGGTGTACACGTTGTGCAAGTGGCTGTACCTGATGGGTGTGTGTATAAATGCTTTTTTCCTTTAAACTGTAACTACTGTAGGTTGCAGGGAGGAATTGATTGCAGTAAACTGGAATGTGATTATATGAACCACATAACATACTCTTTGGGGGCAGGTATTGGTTTCCACATTTTGTTGCCTGCTGATAGTATGTTTAGTATTTGCTGTGAAAAAACGGGACAAAATGAAATGAGTTTAATGTTAATATTTTAACTGTGAATGCATTTTGAATTGACCTTTTGTGTAGGGTTAAGAAGTGCACTGTGCTGAGCTACAAGAGTCTGTTACTTAGTGCAGATGAATAAGGCTATGAGCTGCTTCTGTGGTGCAAGGTTTGATTCCCTCAGCCTTCATTTGTCTACTGTGTGACTTTTTGTCCAAGTCACTTCACCAAACAGTACTCCAGGACTGCCTCTGTAAAGGGACACTTGAATCCACTGGGCTGTCCCAAGCCGTCAGCAAATGTGTTGCACATTTGTTTGTTTTTTTTTTTAATTCCTGCACCCTTCACATAGAATAAAATTAGTGTTACACTGTATTCTGTTTGACAGTATCCCAGCATTTGTAGTTTTAATGGGCTTGCCTGATGCATTTTTAAGAAATGTATGGCAAGAGAAGAGGTTTACTGTTGCTCTTGCCAAGTTTTTCAGTTTGAGACCCCTTTGTTTAGCATATGTCATTTTTTTGCTGCAAAATTTGAAATGACAGTTTTTATTAAATCTCCAAATGTCTATGATCATCATAAAAGTAAAATAAAATAGTGTGTGTACTGAGATGTTTGAACAGTGTTTTATGGCAACGGGGTGAGAGAGATCCAAGTGATGGGATATTGGTATGAGTACAGGGGGCATTAAAGTCTAGGGCCCCGTTTCATCCTGACTGACTCTACATCTAAGTCGCCAAAGGATACTGATTTTTCTCATCTGTTTTCTATTTGTTGTATATACATGCTGTCCAGACATATTGCTGCTGATTGTTCTTAATTTACATTCCTGGTGGGTCTTTGGCATAGATGTATACCCAATGCCATCACTGAACCCTTACTGACTGTATTTATCTGCAGGATAGTAGGGGTTCATCGCAGTTTCTTATTGTATAGCCTGTGGCAGTTTACAGTATGTTTGCAAAGTATTAGGCTTGTAACAGGCCACCTGTGCTGTTCCCTTAATGGTGTTTTATATTTCACTGTGAACTTTGTCTCGCTGGACAAATTCTCCTGTATGCACAAGTAATGTGCCAGATTAGTATAGGAGGAATTGCATTTAACCTGCTTCTGTTTTTATACCAGTTCCAGCTACTAATACTGTCCTACTTTACATGTAGCTTATGAATTTTACCTAGACTGAGTTTTCTTTTGTATCCAAGTAGCAGCTAAATGTTTGGCTAAGTTACTATTGCTTACACAGAGAACATTATTGCAAAGATTTGTACCCATTCTATGCTGCAGATCAGCTGACCCTGGTGTTGGTAAGCCTGGGTCTGGCTTCATTAGTGTTAGTTACCTGTAGATATTTATTCAGCTTTTTAAATGTTAAGCTTACTTTAGGAAAATAAATGAACAGTACATAACATTTGCAGAAAATGTGACTTGACATTACTAGACTCCAGTTTTAATTTATAGTACCATCTAGTTGTGACTCCATTAGGTGTTCTTTTATTGGGTAATGAGTAAGTGAGACTTTTATACTTCTGCAGTTATCCTCTTTCTTTAGAAATGCAGTGTTGGATTACCAGATGAATGATCTTGCTAGCATGAGGTATAATTAATGTAATCATCCCCTGCTATAGGGAGAAGTTTTGCCTGAGGTCAAAACATAATTTTCAGCCAACTGTTGCAGCTTTGTGAGATGGTAATAAACTAGCCTGGAAGTGTGCAGCATCTTGATTGATTTATCTTTGTGTAATTTGTTTTTGGGAAAACCTTTCTTATTGCCTGAATAGTCTAGACAGTGAACATTTAATACCCAGTTACCTTTGCATCACAACCTGCTGGGAGTCCAATTCATTATGCTGTTACTGCCTTTAAGATAGCAGGTTTCTCTTGCATAGAATTGCCAGTAAGCACCATTTCACTGAGCAGTTAGAGCATAGGTTAATGCCACATATCCCTACATGTCATAGTCTAGCATTCAGTGGAAGAATTTACAGTCTAAAGACAGTGGATCACCAAATGATGTACATTTTTTTCTTGTGTACAGCTGTCTACTACAGAAACTTGCAGTCTTTTTTTCACTTGTGTTTTTTTCAGTTTTGTTCAAATCTTTCATCTTCTTGTAAGTGCATTACAACTATATATATATATATATATATATATATATATATATATATATATATATATATACACACACACACACACACAACCACACACGTTACAGAAATGCACACAAATTCTGAGACAGCAATCTTAGAGTCAGTACATGGAGGAGATGCAAAGCCTCCTTGCAAAGATGCCTTTAAGTGTAACAAATTTCTGAATTCAGCTTTAACATTTCTAACTGGAAGTCTAATAAATGTATAGCAGGTTATTATTAATATGTCCTTTAAAGTGCATTACAACTCTGCACAACACCTCACCCCCATTATAACTGCTGACCTCACACCCATTATAACTGCTGTTTGGCTTTTTGCTTCTGGGACATATTGCCATTTACCTGTATCTTTTCAGGTGAGTTTCTGAATGACTGGAATTGTCACAGATCTTAATCCTTTATTAGCATTTGTTACCATAGTACGAACTCCACTTTAAAGTAATTTTTTTACCAAGCTGTTCATTTAACAAGTTGACAAACGATTGTTTCACAGACATTTAACCATGCTCATCTATTCTTGCAGACCTTCCCCTAAAGTGACATTCACCCTGACTGTCTATATATTCATATTAATGCTGTAAAGACAACATGAAGAGAGTACACTTTGTGTTTGGAACATTTTTTAAATTTTCTAAAAAAAAAAATAAATTGAAACAAACTTTATTTTTAGATAATAGTGTTTGTATGCACAAGGATGCATAAGAACACTTTTTATGTAAAAATAAAAGTAAATGGTATCACTTTAAATGTGATCTTTAAGCCAATGGAATGCACTATTTATTGAATATTGATTATTCACATACAAGCTTAATCGGTAATAGTCTTCTTACCAAGTCGATGCTTTAAACATACCGTCTTAAGTAATCGGTGTTTTAGTGTTCCATTTATCATGTTGCCAAATGTCTTTAATTGCTAAGTAGTAAGCATGCATATTTTTATTCTATTTGCCATCTCTTAAGAGGGATGGTATACTGGTTGACCTTTGTCTGGTACAGGCCAAACTGTGAAGGAAGAAGACAAAAGCCATGTGCAAAAAAATCAAATCTCTGTACACTATTAAGACACAATTAATTGCATTATACAGTGAATAGTAGCAGAAACAGTGGGACTCAATTACCTTATTACACTGATATTCATATGTTACAACACCATGAATTCTAAACTTACTGTAAAGCTTGATAAAGATTTTATATAATGTGGTTGAAGCTTAGTTATTACACTGAAAGAGTACTATAATAATGACTATAAATCCCATTGGTAAATCTATATCCAAGTGTAGTCTTATCTGTAGCCTCCTTGTGTTTGATTTCATGCCTGCTCCTTTTGTTTTTCACTGCCATTCAACAGTGGCTTGCTTTCCAGAGAGAATAGCCCAGTATTCTGTGTTCTGCATGAGTTCAACACAGTTACATCAAATAGGACTAGATTGTGTCCCCTGCAGAGTACTCCACTTATTTTTTACCCAGAGGTAGCTGCCTCCCCAACTCTACAGTCATGCTCATTGAACCACATCTAACATGGATTGTTGTCTGAGTAATGCATTTATATAGGTCTTTTTCTTCTAATCGCTGACCACCCTATGGTGGTATAAAAGAGTGGGGTCACTGGAGACTTAGTTCATGTGTGATTGTTTAGCAAGCTGTCTGTTGCCTGTATTTTGTTTTTTGCAGCATTCTGATTTGTGCGTAGCCTGGCATTGAACTGATCTTACTGCCCACTAGCAATAATATCTTGAATATTGGAGATAATGTACACCAGTTAGAAACATAGATTCACTAGAATTTTAAGTTCTCTGAAAACCGATATTCCTGTCCCTTTCATACTGTCTGACTGTTTTTAGTGTCTTCTAGAATGACTGATGGCCATGATTTGGCTTTAATTTCACAGTTGTTAGTATGCAGTAAAGTAGACAGCTGTATTGAAACATAATCCCCATTGCTAGTCTGACAACATAACACAGGGTTAAGTCTGTGAGCTACTAAAGTGGATCCACCTGTAGCCATGGGTCTACTTTTATTACTGTCCATCTGAATATTTAGGGACTTTGTGCAAGTTATATAACCAGACCATCACTTATGTGCCTTCCTTTTAAAGGGCAACCCTGCCTAGTGTGTTTATCCAGTTGGTAAAGAAAGTAATTACACATTAAAAACTAAGTGTTCAAAAATGTGAATACTATTTTGTTCCCCAATACATACTCATTGTAAATTGAGCATTGTCAACAGGATCTAGTCCTGCAGCAGCTCCAAATGTCTTTAGTAATTTCATTTAAAAAGGCAGTTTGGTATGACCAAAAGTCAACAAAACAAAGCATGTTGGTGGCATAAAATGCTACAACCAACAATCAAAATGCCAAGTTGATGTAGTCCAGAGACCAAAAAAGACAAGGACTACAGATAAAACAAGTACAAAGCTTGAGAGGTGAATTTTGGCATCGTTGTCAAGCATGTATAATAATGGGCTATGATCAGAGACCCAGTCATAATTCTTTGTAGTGCATGGAGCTTTAACTCCATCCATCATTCACACCTTTTTCCCATTTTCGCACATGAGATCAGGGGTGTCACTTCAGTGACAATCCTCTAGATCCAGGGTTTACACTGCTGGGTGCTAGTTCTACCACAGTAGTTCATCCACACCATGAGCTTAAACATACTCGTACCTATGGCCAATTTAGTGCGTCCAGTCTACCTGCTTCGTGTCTTTGGAATGTAGGAGGAAACCAGAGCACCAGGAGGAGTCCAATGTAAACAGACATATAAAAAGACATGCAAACTCCACACAGAAGGCACCCTAGCCAATAATTGAATTAGGAAATCTCTTGCTGGAGCTTTAACTGTCTAGTGCAATACCCGGTCTTAACAAGTGAAGCAGCAGGTGCGTAACATTTGTTAATATTGGGTCTCATGCTATAGAAGTGTTAACTGTGTGGTATTCGGAAAAATACAAATCCGTTGATCACCACACTTCAGGCACTACAAAGGATTACTCAGAATTTTAACAACTTTGCCCTGTGTGTTCATATTATTGTTCTGGAGTCCCCCCAGTCTGTCCATAATAATTGGTCTGTATCTGGAAGTACTCTCAAGTAATTTGTTTAAGCAATTCTTTCACCATAAAAATATGTAGAAGTACATTTAGATCCGGATGCTTCACAATATCTGCATGCAAAGCTTTAATGTGACTGCTAATATCAGCAAGCTTTAGTTTGTTGTGTTCAATTAAAGAGCGTAGGACAATTAAGCCCGCAGTATTGTACAGGGCTACTAATTCCTTGTATAAAAGAGTGTCCCTTGAGAGGTTGTTTGGAAATTTGGTTATACGAAGTCCTAGAGGGACTATTTCCTTGCTGAGACAGCACGCTAAGTAAAGGTTATCATACTGTAGATTTTTGAAGGTAATAAGTCTTTCAAGTCTAAATATGTTCTGCTTTAAGACTAATAGAA